>NW_016107504.1:382951-412448 GCF_001604975.1 Cebus imitator
GTTTCACCATGTTGACCAGGATGGTCTCGATCTCTTGACCTCGTGATCCACCCGCCTCGGCCTCCCAAAGTGCTGGGATTACAGGCGTGAGCCACCGCGCCCGGCCTAGTAAAATGTTTAAATAATAATACAATTTCTATTAGTATATTGGGTCACTACTAGATAAATTCTATGCTATGGGGCTCACAAAATAATGAGCAAAATTATTGCAGCTTATATCCAAATCTTCTTCAAGTGCCTACTCCATGCCTAGCACTAGGAAAACAACACAATACAAGCAAAAATAAACATGGCCCCTATTATCATGGAACTTAATAGTCTCTTGAAGGAGAAACACATCCAAGTAATTGCTCAAATAAGTGAGACAAATATATCAGTAGAAACATGTGATTTATATTAGAGCTTTTTAACAAAGTGAAGGGCACTAGGAAAGTTTTTCCTGAGGAAGTGAACTTGAGGTATAAAGGATATGCAGCAAAAGGTGTGTTTGAGAACTTATAAGGATTGATATGGCTGAAATGAGATACAAGATGAGACAGGCAAATAGACAAGGGCTCTTAGAGACTATACTGTCTTATAGGCCACGGTAAAGACTTTAGTAAGTTAGTATCTTTAAAGCACTGGGAAGCCATTGAAAGATTTATGGCTAGTATATGCCATGATTCAATTCCTGTTTTAGAATGGTTACTGTCTACTGGAAGGAGAACAGATTATAAGGAGGTTGGCAGAGACTGCTATAACAGTTGTACCCTAATACCTGTCCTCTTCTTCTATAGTAATAGATCTCCCAATATTTATCTGGGAACATAGCTACCTAGAATAAAGAATACCTTGCTCTGCTTCCTTTGTAGCTAGGTATGGCCTTATGACCAAGTCCTGACCAATGGGAGTGAGCATGATATGTAGAATTTCAGAACCATTCCCTCAAAGGTTAAGAGGGAACGCTTTATTTCCTTCCATCCCCCACTTCCTGCTAGCTATAAAGTGAGCATAATCATGAGACATTGTGGATCATGCAGAAAAGTGCAACACCCTAGGGATTGCAGAGCAACCAGCTATTAGGAGCCTAGGTCCCTGTCATTGTGCAGCTGCCATGCCAGCTTTGTATACTGCTTACCTGTTTTGGCTGTTACATGAGATAAATAAATAAATAAACTTCTATTTTCTTTAAGTCACTATTGTTTTGAGTCTCTGAACAGAAGTTTAACCTGTATTCTACAAATGCAGGAGGCAACGGTGAAAGCAAGGAGACCAGCTAGGTAACAAATGATATTAAGAGATGGATGTATTCAATATAATTTTTCAAGGTAAATTAAAATGCAGATTTTATGCTTATGGTTAAAATACAGATATTTTTTGAGACAGAGACTTGCTTTGTCACACAGGCTAGAGTGTAGTGGCGTGATCTTGGCTCACTGCAACCTCCGCCTTCCAGGTTCAAGCAATTGTCTGCCTCAGCCTCCCGAGTAACTGGGATTACAGGTGCCTGCCACCACGCCCAGCTAATTTTTGTATTTTTGGTAGAGATGGGGTTTCATCTTCTTGGCCAGGCTGGTCTTGAACTCTTGACCTTATGATGCACCAGCCTTGGACTCCCAAACTGCTGGGATTACAGGTGTGAGCCACCTCACCCAGCTAAAATACATAATTTAAAGATAATAAGTACTTTCATTAAGGTACTTAATATTAAGTACAAGTAGTTGAAAAAGTCTAGTAGTGTTAAATTTTGACAGTACTATATATTAGTGGTTCTCAAACTTAGCTTCATATTGATATCACCTGGAAAGCTTCATAATTACTGTGCCTGAGATGCACCTCTGATTGGGGTGCAGCCTGGGCACTGGAGTAGTTAAAAGCTCTCCAGGTGATTTTAATATGCAAATAAGTTTGAGAACCATTGATATATAGTACTGTTTCAAGCATTTATTAGTTTTATTAGCACTCAAGCTTCACACAGTACTTTGAACTGACCTCCTATTTAAGCACTGCAATTTCATGTACTCTTAATGCAGCTTTGTTATGAATTGTGCTGCTGGGAAGGAAAACATTAGGAATTGGTAATTTGTAAACAACTTTTTCACAGAGCTCTAGTGTGTTGCATTTGGAAAAGACCTTATAGATAAATCCTAGTCTAACCTTGTTTATTGCGCAAATGAAGAAAAGAGCCCAGAGAGATTTTTATTTTCCCGAGGATATGATACTAGTTATTTCAGACTTGGCCCTTGTGGCAAATTTTGGTTTGTGAGATGCTTCATAAATGTTCAGAGTACCACTTAAAGTAAAAGTAAACATCAAATATTTATAGATTGGAAGCTGGAGCACAGTGAGTTTAATGTGAAATGGCAGCAACTCACCTGTCAAAACTAGAACTAGATCCAGCTACTATACATCGTGTAGAAGTTGTATGCTCTAGAGTTCTTAAACTTGAAAGTGTATAGAAATTACCTGGAGAGATTATTTTAAAAGTAAGTTCCTAGGTTTCCCCTCAGACTTTGATTCAAGATGATGGAGGATGGGACCCAAGAACCTTCATTTAATGAGCTTCCAAGGTATCCTAATGTAGGTGTTCCACAGACAAACTAAAAACACTGAATAGACACTTAGACCATTCACCATCTGCCAAATTACCTCAAGAGTTGGAAAAAAATTGTATTGATGGGTATTTAGTATTTTAGGACTAATTCTACTCAACTGCAAATTTTTGAAAACAATTTAAAATTATATTTGCAAGTTGTGACTCTCTCTGAAAGTCATAAAAGGAAAATGCAAAAGCACTTGCATGCATCATATATGATGATGGTTACCATAAAGTCATGTACTTCAGGGGTAAGCAGAACAAGATGGTTAAAAAGAAAGCTCCAGCAATTACATGCAAAACAGGAACACAAAACTGAACAACTATACACGCAAAAACACCTTTATAAGAACCAAAACTCAGGTGAGTGATCACAGTACCTGGTTTTAACGTTACATTAAGGAAGGAGGCACTGAAGAGGTAGAAAAGACAGTCTTGAATTGTCTATACCACCAGTCTCTCAGCAGCAGCCACATGGTGTGGACAGAGAATCTGTACGCAAGGGGTAGGGAGAGTGCAGTGATTGTGGGACTTTGCATTAGAATTCAGTACTGCCTTGTCACAGAAGAAAGCAACACAGAGCATAATTCAGCCAGTGCCTGCAGAGGAGGCATTTAGAACACCCCTAGCCAGGGGGAATCCTCCATCCCAGTGATAGGAACCTGAGTTCCAGCAAGCCCTACCATCACAGGCTGAAGTGTTTGGGGTCCTAAATAAACGAAAGGCAGTCTACGCCACAAGGACTGCAATTCCTGGGCAAGCAACAGTGCTGTGCAGGAGTCACAGACAGTGAGGCACCAGCCAAGGCAGCCAAGGGAGTGCCTGTATCACCCCTCCCCCAACCTTAGTCAGTGCAGCTCACAGCTCCAAGAGAGACTCCTTCCTTCTGGTTGAGGAGAGGAGAGGGGAGAGTAAAGAGGACTTTGTCTTGCAACTTGGATAGAAGCTCAGTCAAAGTAGGATAAAGCACTGGGCAGAGTGCTGAGGCTTCCATTCCAGGCTTCAGCTCCCAAATAACGTTTCTAGATACACCCTGGGCCAGAAGGTAACCTGCTACCTTGAAAGGAAAGACACTGTGCTAGCAGGATTTATTGCCTGCTGACTAAAGAGGCCTTGGGTCCTGAATAATCAGCTGTGGTAGCCAGACAGTACTCACTGTTGGCCATGGGTGAGAGTCAGAGACATACAGGCTTCAGGTATGATCCAGCGTATTCCCAGCTGTGGTGGCTACAGGGAGAGGCTCTTTCTGATTGAGGCAAGGAGAGGGAAGAATAAAGGGACTTTGGTTTGCAGATTGGGCACCAGCTCAGCCATATTGGGGTAGAGCACCAAGCAGGATCCTGGTGTTTCTGATACCAGGCCTTTGCTCCTGGATAGCATTTCTGGACCTTCCCTGGGCCAGAGGGTATCCAAGTGCCCTTATGGAGAGACCCAGGCCTGGAAGCATTCACCACAGGCTGACAGAAGAGCTCTTGGCCATTGAGTAAACATCAGCAGTAGCCAGGCAGTACTTGCCACACCCTGGGGTGGTGATGGCCCCAGGGAAAGACTCCTCTGCTTGAGAAAAGTGGAGGAAAGGGTAAAAAAGATTTGGTCTTGCAACTTGGGTACCACATCAACTTCCGTAGAATAGAGCACCAAGTATATTCCTAAGATCCCAACACTAGTCCCTGGCTCCTGGATAGCATCTCTGGACCATCCCAAGATTGAGTGAGGAACTTGTCACTCTGAAGGGAAGGACACACACCTGGTTGCATTTGCCACTTGTTAATTTTAAAGCTCTAAGGCCTTGAGTAAACATAGATGGTCAGCAGGCAGTGGTCATCATGGTCCTTGTGCAAAACCCAGTGCTGTGTTGGCTTCATAGCTGACCCAGCACAGTTCCAATAGTGGTGAGAACAGGAGTACTTGTATCAACCCTCACTTAGCTCCAGGAAGTTCAGCACAGAGAGAGAGAGAGAGAGGTTCTGCTTTTTGGGGGGAAAGTAAGGGAAGAGAACAAGAGTCTCTGCCTGGTAATCCAGGGAATTCTTCCAGACTTACCCAAGACCACCAAGGAGATAACTGTGTGTCTACAAGAGACACAGAATTACTGGGTTTGGAGTGCCCCCTAATGAATACATGGCTGTAGTGGCAGAAGACTTAAAACACAATGCCTAAGACCCTTCAAAGACTTAGAAAGCTTCCTTAAGCAAGTTGGGTACAAACAAGCCCAGACAGTGAAGACTACAATAAGTACCTATCCTTTCAATGTCCAAAGTCCACAATCATCTAGGCCATCCAAGAAAACATGACCTCACCAAATGAATTAAACCAGTGACCAATCCCGAAGAGACAGAGATAGGCGATATTTCAGACAGAGAACTCAAATAAGTGAGCTATTTCGAGGAAGCTCAATGAAATTCCAGGTAACATGGAAAAGACTTTCGAATCCTATCAGATAA
This sequence comes from Cebus imitator, assembly GCF_001604975.1. Taxonomy (NCBI): domain Eukaryota; kingdom Metazoa; phylum Chordata; class Mammalia; order Primates; family Cebidae; genus Cebus; species Cebus imitator. Next base: position 387,971 of record NW_016107504.1, read on the forward strand.
ATTTCACAAAGAAACTGAAATAATTTTTAAAAAGCAGAAATTGTGGAGCTGAAAAATGCGATTGACATACTGAAGAATGCATCAGAGTTTCTTAACAATAACAAAAAATGATCAAGCACAAGAAAGAATTAGTGAGCTTGAAGAAAGCCTATTTGAAACTATAAAAAGCAGATAAAAGAAAAAGAATAAGAAAAAGAGTGAAACACTCCTATAGGATCTAGAAAATAGCATCAAAAGGGCAAATCTAAGAGTTATGAGTCTTAAAAAGGAAGTAGAGAAATTAGGGTAGAATGTTTATTTGAAGGAATAATAACAGAGAACTTCCCAAACCTAGAGAAAGATATGAATACTCAAGCACAAGAAAGTTATAGAACACCAAGGAGATTTAACCCAAAGAAGACTACCTCAAGGCATTAAGCAATAAATTTTCAAAGGTTGAGGATAAAGAAAGGATCCTAAAAGCAGCAAGAGAAAAAACAACTAACATACCAAGAAGCTCCAATATGCCTGGCAGCAGACTTTTCAGTGGAAACCTTATAGGCTAGGAGAGAACAGCATGACATATTTGAAGTACTGAAGGAAAGAAACTTTTATCCTAGAATAGACTATCCAGCAAAAATATTCTTAAAACATGAAGGAGAAATAAAGACTTTCCCAGACAAACAGAAGCGGAGGGACTTCATCAACACCACACATATCCTATAAAAAATGCTAAAGGGAGTTCTTCAATCTGAAAGAAAAGGATGTTAATGAGTAATAAGAAATCATCTGAAGAGACAAAACTCATGGGTAATAGTAAGTACACAGAAAAAAAACAAAATAATATTACACTGCAAATGTTGTATGTAAACTACATATATCTTGAGTAGAAAGACTAAGAGACGAACCTATCAAAAATAAAAATACAACAACTTTTCAAGATATAGATAGTATAATAAAATATAAATAGAAAAACAAAAGTTAAAACATGAGGGGTGAAGTTAAAGTACAGAGTTTTTATTAGTTTTCTCTTTGCTTGTTTGCTGGTTTATTTATGCCAATTAGTGTTAAGTAGTTACCAGTTTAAAATAGTTATAAAATATTATCTGCAAGCCTTGTGGCAACCTCAAATCAAAGAACCTACAACAAATACACAAAATAAATAATCAAGAAGTCATAACACCAGAGAAAATCACCTTTACTAAAAGAAAGACAGTAATGAAGGATATAAGGAAGAGAAGACCACAAACAACCAGAAAACAAATAACTGTCAAGAGTAAGTTCTTACTTATCAATAATAAGATTGAATAAATGAACTAAACTCTCCAATCAATGGATAGACAATGGCTGAATGGGTGAAACAAAAAACAAGACCCAACTATCTTCTATCTATGAAAAACACATTTTACCTATAAAGACACACATAGACTGAAAATAAAGGGATAGAAAAAGATACTTCATGTGAAAGAAAACCAAAAAGGAGCAGGAGTAGCTATCCTTACATTAGACAAAATGTATTTCAAGACAAAAGCTGTAAAAAGAGACAAAGAAGATCATTACATAATGATAAAGGGATCAATTCAGCCAGAGGATATAATGATTGTAAATATATATGTACCCAAAACTAGAACACCCAGATATATAAAAAGTAAATATTATTAGAGCTAAAGAGAGATAAGAGAGATTTATTAGGATAAAATGATAACTGGAGGCTTCAATATCCTGCATCTCTGCATCCAGCATTAGACAGATCTTCCAGACAGAAAATCAACAATGAAACATTGAACTTAATCTGCACTATAGAGCAAATGGGCCTAATAGATATTTGCAGGACATTTCATCCAATGGCTATAGAATACACATTATTCTACTCATCACATGGGTTGTTCTCAAGGACAGACCATATGTTAGTCCACAAAACAAGTTTTTAAAATTCAAAAAAATGATGAAATTATATCAAGTATCTTCTCTGCCCACAATGGAATAAAACTAGATCTCAAAAACAAGAGGAATTATGGAAATTATAAAATCATATAGAAATTAAACAATATGCTCCTTAGTGACCAGTGGGGGTCAGTGAAGAAACTAAGAACAAAACTAAAAAAATTATGGAAACAAATTATAATGGAAATACAACATATTAAAATGTATTATATATAGCAAATGCAGTGCTAAGGGGAAAGTTTATAGCAATAAGCACCTACCTTTTAAAAGTAGAAAAACTTCAAATAACCAACCTAACAATACATCATAAAGCAGAGCTAGAAAAGCAACAGCAAACAAAATTCAAAATTAGTACAAGAAAAGTAATAAAGATCAGAGCAGAAATAAATGAAATTGAAATTTTAAAAAATACAAAACATCAGTGAAACAAAAACTTGTTTTTTTCAAAATATAAATAAAATTGACAAACCTTTAGCCAATCTAGCTAAGGAAAAAAAAGAGACAATCCAAATAAATAAAATCAGAGATGAAAAGGAGACAATTCAACTGATACTGCAGAAATTTGAAGGATCATTCAAGGCTGCTATGAGCAACCATATGTCAATAAATTGGAGAACATAGAAGAAATGGATAAATTCGTAGATTCATACAACCTGCCAAGATTGAACCATAAAGAAATCCAAAGCCTGAGCAGGACAATAACAAGTAACGAGATCTAAGTCATAATAAAAAGTCTCCCAGTAAAGAAAAATTGGAGACCCAATGGTTTCACCACTGAATTCTACCAAATATTTAAGAAGAACTAATAACAATTCCTCTCAAACTATTCCATAAAATAGAGAAGGAGAAAATATTAATCAAAGAAATAAAATACCTCTAAAATGAAAACTATAAAACATTAACTCAAAAAATTGAAGGGGCCACACACACAAAAAAAGAGTCCATGTTTATGGGTTGGAAGAATCAATATTGTTAAAATGTACATAATACCCAAAGCAATCTACAGATTCAACACAATCCCTACTAAAATACCAACGACGTTCTTCACAAAGAGAAAAAGAAATTTTCTAATATTTATATAAAATCCGAAAAGATTCAGAATAGCCAAAGTGATCCTGAACAAAAAGAACAAAACCAGTGGTATCACATTGCCTGACTTCAAACTGTACTACGCAGCTATAGTAACCAGAACAGCATGGTACTGGTATAAAAACACAGAGACCAATGGAACAGAATAGAGAAACCAGAAATAAAACCATATATCTAAAGTGAATTCATTTTTAACAAATATGCCAACAGCATACATTGGGGAATGGACAGCCTCTTCAATAAATGGTGATGGGAAAACTGGATATATACGTATGCAGAGGAATAAAACTAGACCCTATCTGTCATCATATACAAAAATCAAATCAAAATGGATTAAAGAATTAAATCTAAGACTTTAAACTCAAACTACTACAAGAAAACATTGGGGAAACTCTCCAGGTCATTGGATAGGGCAAAGATTTCTTGAGTAACACTCTACAAGCATAGGCAACCAAATAAGAAATGGACAAATGAGATCATATCAAGTTAAAAACCTTCTGCACAGCAAAGGAAACAATCAACAAAGTGAAGAGACAATTCACAGAATGGGAGAAAATATTTGCAAAATATTCATCTGACAAGGGATTAATAACCAAAATAGGTAAGGAACTCAAGCAACTTATAGGACAGAATCTAATAATTCAATCAAAATGGGCAAAAGATCTGAAAAGAGATTTCTCAAAGGAAGGCATACGAATGTCAAACAGATTAATGAAAATGTACATAACATAATTGGTCATCAGAGAAATGCAAACCAAAACTACAATGATATATCATCTTACCCCAGTTAAAATGGCTTTTATCCAAAAGACAGGCAATAATTAATACTGGTGAGGATGTGGAGAAAAGAGAACCCTTCCATGATGTTGGTGAGAATGTAATTTAATACCACTACTATAGAGAACAGCTTGGAGGTTCCTCAAAAAACTAAAATAGAACTGCCATATGATCCAATCCCACTGTTAGGCCTATATACAAAAGAAAGGAACTCAATATATTGAAAATATATCTATGCCCCTATGTCTATTGCAGCAGTATTCACAATAACCACAATTTGGAAGCAATCTAAGTGTCCATCAACAGACGAATGAATAAAGAAAATGTGGTATATATAGATAATAGAGTACTATTTGGCCATAAAAAATAATAAGATTCTGTCATTGGCAACAACATAAGTAGAACTGGAGATCATCATGTTAAGTGAAATAAGCCAGGCACAGAAAGATAAACTTTGCATGTTCTCACTTATTTGTGGAAGCTAAAAATTAATACAATTGAATTCGTGGATATAGATAGAAAAAGGATGGTTACAAGGCTTGGAAGAGTAGTGTGGAGGGGGTTAGCAGGGAGGGTTGTTGGATACAAAAATATAGTTAGATAGAATGAATAAGATCTAGTATTTGATAGCACAACAGGGTGAGTACAGTCAACAATTTGTTGTACATTTACAAATAACCAGAAGAGTATACTTGGGTTGTTTATAACACAAAGTGAAAATAAATGCTTGAGATGATGGATATCAATTTGCCCTGTGATTATTACACGTTGCATGCCTGTATCCAAATATCTCATGTTCCCCATAAATATATGCACCTTCTAAGTACCCACACACAAAATAAATTTAAGTTGTTTACTTCAACTTGAAGTGCAATTTAACATAATAATTTAGGAATGTTCTCTTATTACACCAACACTGGCACAAGATGTTATGGGAAAGTTGTCATTGTTTAAAATTTATTTTATTTGTACTTTTTTAATATATATAGAGAGAGACAGGGCTTTGTCCTGTTGCCCAGGCTGGTCTTGAACTCCTGAGCTCAAGCAATCTTCCAGCCTCAGCCTCCCAAAGTGCTGGGATTGTAGGCATGAGCCACTGCACCCAACAAAGTTGTCCTTTTTTCAGAACTTAATTATCTAACTTGTGCAAAGATATGTGAAGATTTGACACTAGTATCTTCAGATTATTTAACAGGGAGCCAGTGGTAAAGGCCTGGGTGTGCTTTCCTACCTTTCTCCTTGTCTGTGCATACAATTACACTTCTTTTTAAAGATACAGAGAAGGCTTGGTTTTATTACCAAAAGAAAGTCATAGTGTGCATATTAATCTGTAACTTGCTTTGCTTTTCATGGGTATAAAATCTTTAATAATATGTAATAAAATATCTTTGGGTCACTTGCTACAAATATTTCCCCAATGTATCACTGCCCATTTGAAATCATTTAACATTGTTGAGTGGGCAAATGTTCCACTTTAATCTTTCCCACTGATAAGACAGTCTTTTCCTTTTCACAAGGTTTAATAAATACTCAGCTCTGTTGTCTGCTTTTAAAAATTTTTTAATTGTCTGTTTTAAAAAATTCTTAACTTTTCAGAAAACATTAATATTTAATCCAATTGTAATTTATTTGGGTGGTGAGGAAGAAATGAAGAGCAACTAATCATTTTCCTCCTTTAACTAGCCAATTGTTTTATCACCCTTTATTGAATGGTGCCTTTTTGGGTTATTTTGTTTTGTCTTGTTTCGTTTTTTGAGACAGGCTGAAGTGCAGTGGTGCAATCTCAGTTCACTGCCGCCTCCACCACCCAGGCTCAAGCAATACTCCTGCCTCAGCCTCCTGAGTAGCTGGGGCCACAGCTGCACACCACCACACCAACTAATTTTTATTTTTTGTATTTTTGGTAGAGATGGGGTTTCACCATGTTGCCCACGGTGATCTCAAACTCCAGAGGTCAAGCAATCTGCCCACTTCTGCCTCTCAAAATGCCGAGATTACAGGCATGAGCCACTGCACCTGGCCTTTTTGTATTTTTTTGTTGATAGGTCATAGTTGTACACATTTTTGGGGTACATGTGATATTTTGATGATGCATACAATGTGTATAAACCAAATCAGGATAATTGGGATATCCATCGCCTCAAACATTTATCTTTTCTTTGTGTTGGGATCATTACAATTCTTCTCTTCTAGCTGTTTTGAAATATACTATACACTATTGCTAACTATACTCACCCTTCTGTACTATCAAATACTAGAACTTCTGCCTTCTAGCTACTGTATTCTTGTACCCATTAACCAACTTCTCTTCATCCCTCTCTCCTCCTTCCCTTCCCAGGCTCTGGTAACTACCTTGGAGACATGGGAGGAGGAAAGAGGCAGGAGTGCTTTTCCTTAGTGTATTTTTGTTCTGAATTGTTTCCTGAATAGGTAAAATGTGTTAAGATTTTTTAAATGTTCAAACATTCAACCTATTAAATCCACTGAAAAAATATCTTAAGATATAATCTTAAATAGAGAAAAAGTTATTTTAACAAAATGATAATAGCAAAATATTATTTAAAATTTTGACCAAACAAACAAAATGGAATGACTAAGCAAACTGAGGTATTTCCATTAATGGAACATCATTTATACAACAAAGCATTGTCTTCAAAGATTGTAGGATAAAATATAAAATGACTAAGCTACTAAATGAAAAATGAATTTAAAATATATAAATATGATTATGTAACTAAGAAAAAATATCTACACAAAATAATGAAAATAAATTTTAAGACAAACAAAACAAGATTATTTTTTAAAATTTGACTTCTAACAGATTTAGGTAACTTCTCACTCATTTGCTTTTAAAGTTTTTCATGAGAATTTTTTTTAAGGAGTAATTTAATTTAATTACTGGCAGAAAAGGATAAACTGAATTTCTGAGATTTTACTAATCATTTAAATGTTGAATGCTGATGTTGAATTTATCACAAAAGACTGTCCATCAGCAATCTGTAAGCTAATGGTTTTGACAATATTTATAATAACAATAATAACATTTCTGTTTTTAGTCTGATAATTTTCTTTGGTGAATACAGACTTTATTATGATCTTAAAAATACATCAGAATGATAGCGCTAGCAGCAAAACAATGAACTATTTGTGTTTACTCAAATTTACCATAAGCTAATTCACAAGACCTTTAATCTTTTCAGTTCAATTACACGAATTACTAGGTGATTACTATGTGTATGATGCTAGCTATACCAGGTACTATGGGAGGGTACACAGATGAGTAATTGGCAGCTATGATATGATAGCAAGGTTCATATTTGTATTATATATCTGTTGGGATTTATTCAGCAGTTTCTACTGCTGATTTCCTGAACTCCTTCTCTCTGCTAGGTGGCGTGAACTGTTAATTATCACCTGCAGGGTCCACTCCAACAGTGATATATCAGATGTTTAAAAACCGACAAGAAATAGGAAGAAGAAACAACTTAATTGATCACCTCCATTAACAATGTCTCCTATTTTTCTATTTTTGGTTGTCCTGTCCCCTTGACTCTAGTAATCCTTCCTGATACCAGACTACTTGACTTGGACCTTGGACTACCGTCGTGCCTACCTTCCTTTTGACCTGGTAGCTTTTTACTTCCCTGGCAGCCTGATGCCTGTTTGTCTAGTTTGCTGACTCTTGACCCAGTCAGACTCCTGATATCTCTGTTTGTCTTGTTCGTTCATTTATTCTTTCACCAGCTCTTGGCACACACTGCAATCTCCCCACCCCAGCGATTTTCACAGACCTGTTGACCCTATAGCATATGTGTCCTAATGCTGCTAGCATCCAGAGTATTACTGAATTAAAACAGAACTTGAAATAAAGGAGGCAATGAAATAAATAAAGTTGCCTATACATCTGGAAGAACTAAAAATTTTAAACTGTAAATGTTAAAAATTAAACTTTAAGCAGTCTTTTTTAGAGTAAAACACGTGGGGCACAAAAATTAATGGAATGCAGCAACTCACAGGTATCAATCAACAAATATCTGAGTGCCTGCCATGGGCAAGGCACTATACTTGAAAGAATTTCTAGCCACTGAAACCTGTTTGGCTTCCAATGAATAAACAAGGTAACAGAGGACCTCCCTTAGGGAGGCTGCTAAGAAAAAAAAAAAAAAAAAGAAATTAGAAGAAAAAAAAAGCAGTAGAATTCATTCTACTAATGCCATAGCAATTAAACTTACAGATCTTAACTTACTCCCAGCTGAACTGGTTGATAGCATATTTCAGCAGGGCTTGGAAAACCAGTTTAGTGTTTTAGATATTCTGAGAGAGGTGACTTTCAGCCTTGTCACGTGCGATTCCCCAGAATCCAGTTCCTCATTCCAATCCACTCCATGTTTATGAAAATGCATTAGCTGCAACAAGTAAGAAGAAAAAAAAAATCTTCTGCACGAAGTCATCCAATCCTAATAAGTTGACATGTAAAATAAAGTTGATGGTGTTATTTATTACTAAGGTAGTCCTGGTTAAGGGTTACATGTGTGTATAGTTGGAGGAGGGGCAGGCAAAGGGGAATGTAGATAACTAAAGTGAAATAGAGCTGATGTATTCAGAGCTTATGTTGCTGGAGGTGAGATCAGTTACCTACGTGCAACTGAAATTTCAAACTTCTGTTTAGCAGGGACGTGAGTATACAATGGTGACTGCTAGTTGGAAATATCAGCAGACATCTTAAATTTTATGCTCAAATGCATGAGCAATGAACCAGGAGAATAAGTCCAAGTTTTTTTGGCTCCTTGCAATTTTTACCTTTTTACTTAAAATTACAGCATCTTTTTCAATGAACGCCTATGTGACTGTGACTTATTACAATGAAACCAGCAACTACACTGCAATAGAGACATGTGAATGTGGTGTTTATGGATTAGCTTCACCAGTGGCTAATGCTATGGGGGTGGTAGGCATCCCTAAGAATAATAACTACCAAGCTTGTGACCACAACATTGGGTTTACTACTACTAAGAAGCCCTGGATTGCGCTGATAGAAAGAGGTAACTGTACATTTTCAGAAAAAATTCAGACAGCAGGCAGAAGAAATGCTGATGCTGTTGTGATTTACAATGCTCCAGAGACCGGCAATCAGACAATACAGATGGCAAATTTTGGTAAGTAATAATTGATTCACAAAGAGGGTTAATGTCTGTGTTTATTTTAGAATGGTATTTCCATCTAGAACTGCTCTAAGTTCTGGCAACGAGGTTGTAAAACAACTTTACTTTAAATTTTCTTGCCTGGCACTAGTTGGAATTACTTTATTATTATTCAATATTTTTAATTAATTTGTCCCAAAGACAGTAGCAATTCATGAAGTGATTCCTATTATCTTTTCGTATTTTCTTAGCAATATATATTTCCTCAGTGCGTATTATGTCATAAATTGCTTTTTGATAAACTGTGCCTTTACCACTAAACATTTAAAAAATTAATTTAATTATTAATTTACACCTTTCAGTTTGATTCATTTTCTCCTGCAAGAGGGATTGTATATTTTCAAGTGTGTGAAATTGCAAAACAGTTTCACTATAATTAAACAATAGCCTATTGTAAGCGTGTAAAATGTTACAGAAATGAGGATTTGACTCTACTGTATGCTTGTAAGATTTGTTCATTGTGGATAGGCATGTGTGTTTTTTCCAGACTAGACTTGGTCCAAGAAAAAAACGAATAATTTCAATCAAGGCAAGAGCTGACAGTAGATGAATGCAATATTTTGATAATTGGTGTTATCACTGTCAAATTTGGCCTCTAAGAAAACTAATGCAAAGTAAATTAAGCAGATTTTAGAATCAAAGGAGAAAATCAAACTTATGTTAAGAATAGTATGGTGCTTGGAACGTTCCAAGTTGTACACGTACAATATGGCAGTTTAGTACCAATATTTGAAAAAAAAACTGCTTATCTCACAGAGCATCAAAAAAACAGGTAAGATGATCTTCAATACTACAAAATTATTGTATATGTAACAAAGCTCTATGTGCTACCTTTTGTGACACATCCTGGACATTGCAAGAGCTTGGACATTCACATTTTATGTTATTTTCTAGCTAAGAGCAATTCATAAGCATTCCCTGTCTGTTCCCATGTTTCTACGAGTAAATTTCATTTTGTAGAAAGAAAGTAATGCTATTTTCCGATAAAACTTAGGAATTAAATCTGTTCTAAGGAACCTACTTGCTATGCATTTAAACTTAGAGATCCTGAATACTCTGGGTTTCCTTTTGCATGCACACATTCTACTTACACATTCTCGTGCTATTTTTAAAGTATAAATAATATCAAACTAAATAATAGTTCTATTTTCAAAACTTTCTTTGCAACCTGCATTAGGGACTAATATATAGTTGAATCTAGGTACCCTGCCAGTAAATATGAAATATTTACCAAAGATCACTCACAGTAAATCTCTCCAAAAAAAAAAAAATGCATAGTCATTTGAATATGTGCCTCTGAACAGAGTTTTAAAAAGGAGGCAGTTAGACTTATTATTCAATATATGCCTCCAATATAGCCAAAGATACGTGATCAAAAATATTTTTAAAGAAAAAAAGCTATAGTATTGCACCTGTTTCAAAACAAACACGTTGAAAAAAGATACCGTAATCATCATAACTGTGATAGTTAACATTTATTTGCATTTACTATATATCAAGCACTGTTACAGGGTGTTTGTTTTATTTAATGAATGTTGTTTTTTAACATATAATGATATCAACCCCAAAGAATTAAAACTAAATTTGGAATTTTGCCACTTTAAGATCTGCCAACTAGTGTGCCATTGGATTTCTTCCTTCCTAGAAATTTCCCTTATATAAAAACTATTCAGTGATGCAGTTGACAAACATAAGGCAGTAAGTGTGGATATGAAAACTAGATGAGCAAACACTAGATCATTAAAGACTGCCATTATTTTATGCAAACATTTTGTTTGTTGTTACTGACTTTTCATTCGTGTTTTGTTTCATTTTGACACAGTGGGTGGGGGAAGTCCTCCTATAATAAAGTTCACAGCTTCACCTTCTGTCATCTTGTCTTGTATGACCCCTAAAAACCACCTTTTCAGAAAATCACACTGTAGCTCCCTCAGGCCCTTGTACCCTTCTTCTCTTCCCTGACTCCCCCTACCTCTTCATTTCTTCAGTCCCATTTTCCTGTACTAGGCCTTACTAAGCACTTCCACAATGCTGTGTCTCTTTTCTTCTTTCCGATGTCAATGCTCTCCAGCCAAAGACCACTAGCAACAGATTTGTAGTTTAAAAAGTTAGATTTATTACTTGTTGCAGCAATTGGAAGAGCACATACCATGGAAAACCATGGGGAATCCTAGTAAGAGGGTGTTAACAAGGTCTTGCAGGATTTGGGCTTGCTTCAGTGTTTTGGGGGAGAGTTGAAGGAAGGTGGTTGTTAACCAACCATTCTAGTTTGCTTGAGATTGAAAGTTTCTTGGGATGTGGGACTCTCAGTGTGAAACCAGGAAATTCTTGGGAAAACTATGACAAGTTGGTCACCCTAGCTGGCTTTGTTCTGATCTTGGAGGCTGCCAGTAAGTTGAGGTGATTCTGTGTTTATGTTTCTAAATAAATCTTTTTTATAAGTGGGGAAGACTGGCTCATGGCTAAAGCTGTATTTGGTAAAGAAGCAATAGTTACCTTTATTAGCCAGAATAGAGAGATATTTGGTAATTTTTGTGGCTTTGGACACTGTCCATATGTCTGTGTTTAGACCTGATTATGGAGTAGTCTTTTTTATTTGATTGTTTTGATCCATCATGGTCAAAGATTGACCTTCTCTAATGTTGATGTTCTGTGAGATGGTTTATATTCAACAAGAAAATGTCAAGGCTTAATAGGCTTAATTGAGAGTGCCAGGATAGGTCCTAAATATCAGGGGCAGCTTATCTCTTTCTCACTAGCAATCTACGTCACCCACGCTCCACATCCTTTTACATTTCTGTGCCTCCCCATCCCCTATTAGTTGCCTTCAAGGGACCTGATAAGCCTAAGGGGTGTTTCTGCACCCTTTACCTTACATGGTTTCATGATTTAAATACAGAGTGTCCTTACTCCTGGGTCCAGTCTATTTACAGCTTCCCTACTAACAGTGTTCTTTTTCTGAAGGGGATAATTTCAATCTGTGAATAGCTTCCACTGAGGAAGAATAGTGTATAGCCTAATACTTGGAGATAAACTTTTAACTCAATTTCCCATTGAGCTGTGTCCAATAGCAGTTTCCCAATTTGCTCTTGGATTTCTCCTTTGGATTATATTCTACATTGGTGAATATATGTGTATCTATCTACACACAAGCATATATGTATATATGCACATATTTTCATATTCTAGCTTACCAAAAAGAATAATAGGATTTTGACTTGACATTTTGATGAGGTGGGAAATAGAAGGATATGCCTATCATCTTCTTAAGTAAGTATGTAATGTCGTAACAGTCTTTTCCAAAAACTGTATACAAAGCCATTCGGTTCTATTCTAGTGATACAAGAAAATTCAGGAGTCCTGAGTTATCCAAGCAAAAGACCCAGAACATGTTAAGTACTTGCTTGCTGAGCAGACAGCTTAGGTTAAATTTGCTATTTTTAGGTAAAATGCCTTGAAATGCTTAGATTTGGATGTAGTTTATGTCAGCGAGGTCAGTAATTTGGGAGGGATAAAATGGTTTTTATTTTTTATCATTTCAGCCATGTCCAACGAAGTGGATTAGAGTGAGGTTTGCAGCATTCAGAATCCCCAAAACTCAACGATTCCAAAGTAGTGAAGTGCATGAAAAGGAAGGGTTTAATTATAGCAGCAAACTCACATGCTTTATAAAAATGTTTTTCTAGAAGTAAAAGGAAAAATAAAATCATGGTATGTAAATGAAGTGAGAAGATGACAAAAACTTCAGTAAGACTTTAACTCAGATATGTACATAAAGAACAGCTTAATTCAAGAAAACTGATCAGTTCCATTTCAAATGAGCCTCAAATCTGTCTAGCTCTGTGTATCTCAAAGACACCACTCATTCTATCTTAGACCTCTACAATACCTTTCTAATTGATTTCCCTCCTGCTCTTGTCCTCTTCCAAGCCCAATCCCCAGACTGTAAGCCAAAGTGGTTTTCTGGAGAAAATAAATCTCACCCTGTTTAAAATCCTTCCGTGGCTTCCCATGACACTCGAAGGAAATTCAAACTTCTTTTCAAGACTTTATCCAGCTCTGAATCATCTTGGCTACTCCTGTGACTTCATTTCCTCTCACTCCCTCCTCTCCTACTCACTGAGCTCTTGCCACACCGGATTCCTTTCAGTGCCCCAATTCCACTAAACATTTCCCTGCCAGACAGCCTGAAAGTAACCCTAGATACCTCCCTCATCTTTGATTTCACATCTCATTAAACATAAAGTTCTCTTGATCTTACCTCCAATCATTTCTTAAGTCCATGCATTTTTTCACTTCTGCTGCCTCCATCCAAGCCTGTGCCAACATCATCTTTCACCTGGACCACTGCAATAGCTTTTCAACTGTTCTCCCTGCTATTCTCGCCCCTCTGTAGCACATAGAAGCCAGAGTGATCCTGTGGAAAATGTAATTTCACCCCAATTAGAATAAAATCCATGTCCTGAGCCCAGGCCTACAAGGTTTGATGCTAATCACATACAATCAGACCTTATGCTATGCCCTTCTCCCCGGCATTACCATGCCTCAGCCACTCTGGTCTTCTCTCTATTTCTTAACTAGGAGAAATAAGTGCAAGCTTTTATACTTGCTGTCTTCTCTGTCTGAGTCAATTCTCCTTCAGTTTCTTCACATAATGCTGCCTTGAAAATATAAACATGTCTATCTACTACCCCCAGTCAAGTGCAGGCTACTGCCAGCTCTCTCATTGGCTACTGCAAATAGCCTCCAAACTGGGCTCCCTGCTTCTACCCAACCTACCTCATAATATAGGTCAATCACATCACTCCTCTTCTCAAGGCTCCCCAGTGACTTTCCATTGTTCTTCAAATAAAGTCTAAACTTTATCAGGCCTAAAAGGACTTGCATGATCTGGCCTCTGCCTATCTCTCCAACCTAATAGTCTACTGTTTCCCTTTCCCTCACAATGCTTCAGCCACTCTGATCTTCGGACATTTTCCCCAACATGTGAAGTTTTTTCAACATGGGATGCTTTTTACTTGCTTTGCTCTGTCTCACCACCATCATTATCACTCATAACAGGTATTCCATATTCCAGTTTAGATGCTTCTTCTAACGGGTCTCCCTTGACCTTATCCATATTATTTTCTATCAAAACCTGCTGCTCATGCTTGTTTAAATATCTTTTAATGTATCTTGTCCTTTTTAAAATTTATTTATTTTTAAAATTTATTTTATTTAGTGATTTATTGATTGAGACAGGCTCTTGCTCTGTCACCCAGGCTGGAGTGCAGTAGTATAAACACAGCTCACTGAAGCCTCAAACTCCCTGGGCCCAAGCAATCCTCCCATTTCATCCTCCCAATTAGCTGGGACCACAGGCATGTACCACCACACCAGGCTATTTTATTTTATTTTATTTTATTTTATTTTATTTTATTTTATTTTATTTTATTTTATTAGAGATAGGAGTCTCACTGGGTTGCTCAGGATGGTCTCGAACTCCAGTGTCAAGCAATCCGTCTGCCTCAACATCCCAAACTGCTGAGATTACAGGCATGAGCCATCACACTTGGCCTAATTATTTTCTTATTTATTTATTTTTTGTCTCTCCCACTAGATTGTAAGTTCCAGGAGGACAGAGACCACATCTGTCATGTTTGCCATTATATCCATTGTACTGAGCTTAGTGCATGGTCTTCACTATTTGCTGAATGAATAAAAGTTTAAGAAACTACAAAACAATTCTCTTTAAGTTATGAAAAGGTGGACAAGTTTAAATGAAATTTGGTAAATTCAGAAAACTATTACATTTTTAAATTGTTTTTATTTTTGCTGATACAAGTAATAAATGAGTAGTTTCTCCTATAAAAAATACTAACAATATAATTAGAGTCTCCCCTTGACTACCACCCCCAATTCCAGCACCCTTCCAAGAGATAACTATTGCTGTTCATTCAGTATGTAACCTTTCAGACTTTTTCTATTCACTTTCGCATATATATATGCAGAAAACACATAGTCATTTTGTGTTTTATCTTTACCATTAACAAAGTTATTCTGTAGCTTGCTTCAGCTACTCAACAATAGAAACTGGAGTTATATTCATGTCAGTAAATTTAGCTTTAAATCAAATTTATTCTTTTAGCTATTGCATATTAATTCTTTTAGCTATTGCATATTAATATTGCATACACACACCTAATTTATTTAACCACTCCCCTAGTAATGGACATTTGAGTTTTTTCAATGCTGCTCTTTTATAAACAATACTTCAATTAACATAATTATTGCTGATACATAAGAAAGTTGTTGATATTGATCTTGTATCACTATTGTTGGCCTTGCATCTGACCACCTTGTTGAACTCCTGTTAATTCATCCATTGATTCTCTTGAAATTTCAAGATAAGTGATCGCTTTCTCTAGAAAGTTTTGCTTCTTCTTTTATACTTATTATACCTCTTAATTTTCCCAGTGGTCTTATTCCATTATCTAGGGCTACGATAGTGCTAACAGTATATATCCTTGACTTGTTCTTAATTTTACTGAAAAGTGCTCCCACTGTTCTATCATTGAGTATGTTATTTGATAGAAGCTTCTGGGAGATACTCTTTATTAAGTTTCAGGACTTCAGTAAGGCTTTTGAATTTTGTTATTCTTATTGGTAAGCTAGAATATCAATATATATATGTATATATGCATATATGTTTGTGCGTAAATAGATAGAGATAATAGTCACCATTGTAGGATATGACCTAAAAGGAAAACCTAATAGTTTTCTGTTAGCTTGGGAGAAATAATAAAGTGGTATACAGAAACAATAGGTGATCTCCATAAATTAGGTATAGAAAGAAGAAACAATGGATAAAAGGGACAATTTTGTTTTCCCCCGCAATATAGTTTTATTAGTGCCCTGGATAAAAGAATCAAAAAAAGATTTCATTGCATTTACATATGATTCCAAGTTGAGTGTCAAGTTGTAAAACACAAACAAAAGAAAAAGCATCTTGACAAAGTAGGAAAATTATTTATTAAGAACAAAATGAAGTACCATGGTGAATAGTAAAGAATAATAAATGTGGAAACAGACATAAAATAGACATATATGGGCAAAAAAGATGGATTTCTAAGCAAAATATTTGACAACTACATTGTACCACAAGTCAAATAAAGAATGACATAGCTATTTTTAAAACTGAGATGATCATGGGATGTATTTGTACGTATATAACATGTTAGGTCTGGAAAATAACTCAGCTATACTTTGAATTCATGAATCTCTGCAAACATTATAAGCTTTTGTTTTACCTGGCTTACAAAAACACATGATTTTAGTACCTCTTACATGCTTTCACACAAATGCCCAAGTGCCCACCTCCCCTAGGTACAGGCACATACAAACATAATTGCATAAAAATGTATGTTTATAAGGAAATCAAGATATAGTACCTCTGGGGACCGATTTCGAGATAAAAACAAAATGAGTAAATTTACTGTGATCCCTTTCAATTACATTTCATGTACCTTTCCTCCATTTTAAAATCAAAGAACATTTTGAAAGCATCTAAACAGGTGCTATTTGTTAATTAATATATCTTAAGATATATTAATATCTTGTTAAGCCAAGAGGCTTAACTCTTGGCCTCTTTCTCCTAAATTTTTAATGTTTCATTTATTATATTATGATTTGCTGTTCAGATACAGATTTCCCTCAGAATTACTTGCAATCGTTAGAAAACAGTGTGTGTGTAAATACACACAGAACAATGTCTGAGCAAGATTGTATAAAGTAGGCTACTTGCTCTTGAGTACTCTCTCTCTCTGCCTTTCTCATTTCAGCAGTCCTCAGTTCCTAACTGCCCTTACCCCAGCTTTCCCTCTTCCTTCATTTAAGAGTACATTCAATAGGCAGCAAGGACATCATATAAACAAATTATATCTGTTTCTGTCTAAACTTGCATGTTTTATGTCCTACTTATTTAGAAAACTGTTCAAGATTCAGGTGCTATTTTGATAAAGTTGGGGGAGGGATTTTACTTGTGGCACCTGGAAACAACATACCTTAAGAGAAAAACAAAACAGATTTCTTCCTGGTGATATCAGGACCTTTGACAGAACTTTGGAAGAGTGAATTCCAGGAGATGATTTCAGAGTGTTCCTTGTTACATAATGCAAGCAACAACTTGTTCTATCTATGCTCAGGACCAGCTTAGAGCACATAAATATTCAATAGTATAGTAATGTTAATTGTAATGTAAATATTTAACAATATAGTAATGTTAACTGTAACTTTGTAGAGTTTTAGATGTATATCATATTTTTTTCTAAATTTTTAATGACATATATTATCAGCATGACCAAACTAATGACTTTGATATGCAATGATAATAACACAAAGTACTTAAATAAATTCATCTCTAGCAATAATCAATACACTGACATCTCCTCTGTGGGGAGAACAAATAAAGAGAAATGATAATTTGCTTAATAGTTCACTTGCTTTCCATTTATATTTTAAATGACTGTCTCAGCATCATTTCTCATAATAAATTGGAGCTCTTTATTTATTTCAGCAATGTACTTGTTAAAATATCTGCTTTTCCTTCCCCTTTATGAGGGCAGTTGTTAATAGCAAGTACTCTGTTAGCTATGTGGCAAGCATTCTTTTAAGTGTAATCATCCCAACAATTCCTACGAGGTATATAGTGTCAGTATCTCCATTTTATATATAAGAAAACTGAGGCACAGAGAGATTGGTTAATTTTGCCATGATCATACAGCTAGTAAATTTCAAAGCTGAGGTTTGAACCCTAATATCCTAATAATTAAGAGTCTGTGCTCTTAATTAGTACACAATAATACCTCTCTAGTGAGCATATACTGTGGAAGGCACTATAAAGAAAAATGGTACAAAAATATCATCATTGCCCTCAAGGAGGGAAATGTAGTCAGGGGACTAATATTTATACAAGTCAATAAAAGGCAGAATAGAAATGTTAAGGTTATTGGAACTGAAACAGTTAAGAATTGTAAAGGTCACAGTGTTGGAACATAGAAGTTGATAGCAGAGGAGTTCAAAGACCAGTACTGGGAATATGAAAGTGAGAGAGTTATAAGATAACCAATCAGAAAGTGGGATATTTCTGTTAGGATTTCAGAGGTTTAGCAATTAGGATGCTGATAATAACCAGAGTATGGCCATGGAATTGGGGTCAATAAAGTGGAATGGAGACAAAAATTCCTGAAGTTGAATCACGCTGAGGCCAGAATGTTGGATGATGTAAGGATTTGGGGGTGAAAAGGATGTCTGTGATCCAAATGATGATGTCTTCAATAAATGTGGGGAAATGACTGGGAGGTTGGTCCATGGGCAAGCAGAGAGGAAAGTAATAGAGAGTGTTAAAACAAAATGCTCTGAGTCTCCAAGAAGCAGATTTTTGATTCATAAGAGTGGGGGAGTAGTCTGGAAACAGCAATATGAGAGTGAAGAGACTCCTATGCCTTGAAATATGTGGGGCACGAACAGATGAGCTACCTTTACTGAAAATACCTGAAGGAGAAGTCGTGTCCTCATGATAAGATAGCTTTTGGTTGAGTCAGGAACCACAGGGAACCCACAGCAAAGAGAAGATGAGGAAAGTATACAGTTAAATATGTGTCATGTAACCAGACATCTAGAAGACACAATGGAAACTTTGGGGAGAGGAGAAGTGGAAGAAGAAAGTAATTAGCAGTACAGAGAGAGGAGTGCAGAAGTAAATAGTAAGCAAATGAGTTTCCATTTGGGGCACTAGCTAAGGATGAAATGAATATGAGACCAGGTGGCAATAATGTAAAGATTGGAAATGAAATTCTGGAGTAAATTTGTCTCAGACAAGTATGGGACTTTGTTTATCAATGTAAAAGTCTAGCATTGTATATAAAATGTAAGAGCATTATTTACAAGGGAGCAGGCAATTTTGAAGGAGCTGGGAAGGGCAGAGCTGAAGAGATTAAGCATGAAAATGTGAATGAATTTAAATCAGAAGGGTTTGTTCCTAGAGCTATGATTGTAGATCACAGAGATGGAGAAGCATGTCAATGTTTCAGCAGGGAGGGAGGGTACACTGGAGAGTAACAGGTGCTAAATGACCTGAATATAAAACTAACCTGCCCTAGGGTTCCAAATGGAACTCCTTTATAGTCTTAATCCATGTACAAGTTGGTACTTGACTTGAGTGTCACCTGGGTATCTGGAGGACGTTGCATAAAAATAGGAAATCATTATAAAGAACAAGCACATGAAAAATTCTTTGGGGCCATTTTAATAAATCAAATGGCTGGAAAATGATCTGTTATAATTAACGCTAATTACTTATCTGCATTGATAAGATTAGGATTTTAGTAAAAACTGGTAGAAACTTAGTGAAGGCCTTAGGATGTCAAAATTGGAATCATTAAATGCCTGGATACCCTACATTCCAGAATTGAATTAAATTCAATCGACATTTATTTGTGTATATTTTTAGCTTTCAAATAGAAATGTAAATTGAGTTCTTTTCCTCAAAGCAGTCAATTCAGCAGCGGAAGAGAAGTGCAGAATCAGTCAAATAAGATGTTTGATATTATTTTAGCTCTAAATATGTCAGCATGGACCAAATAACCATTTTTCAGAAATAATTTTTCCACTGATTTTTTTAGCCTCATATAGGATGCAGCCAGCATCTAAATGCTCGGTAACTTATGTATAGCAACATTAGCTGCAGTTGGAGGCCATAGTGGTTACATCTGAGAAATGCAGTATCATTTCAACCATACAAACAGGCAAACACTCTTAGAAAATTAGTTTTGTAAAAAAGCTAGGATATGCAAAACGGCCATATTTACCAAAGGGATTTGTGAGGGTTTCTTGGAACAGAACTTAGAGATAGGTGGGTAAATCACATTTTGGTTAACAGAAGGTATATAATTTGATTGTTTCACAAAGAATGCATCTTTCTCACCTGGAAGCTGCCTTCCATTACCTCAACAAGGGCAGCTTAAAGAAGGCCTAAAGAGAAATACTAGGGCTCTAATCTGATGCTTACCACATGATACCTCAAGGGCCTGGGAGATCAAGGGGTGAAGAGAAGCCTTAGGGTATGAAGCCCTGGGGTGCTATTCATTCCTGTTTACTTGTCCATAGCCTTAGCCAAGGATAGCTTTGCAGTGTGGCTAGGAGGAAATCTGTTAGGGAGAGCAAGTTCTGGCTGACTTGGGTTTTCTAACTTGAGAATAAGAGAAGGCAAAAAATGTGATTTTTTTCATCTAAAAAACAAGGGTTTACTTATTAACTCAAGGAATATTTACTGAGAGTCAACTATTTGTCCTCCCAAGTTTTAAATTTCATAGTTCTATCTCTGAACCTTCAAGCATGCATGGCTTCTACCAAAAGCAGTGAGATGTAATAGTGATTCAAGGCATGGGCTTTGTAGGAGGATAGAACTGGGTTTGAATCCCAGATCTGCTGTTTGTTTTCTAGATGTGTGATCTTGGACTAGTTACTTAACCACTCTGAATTTCAGTCTTCTGACATCAGTCATCTCATCTATAAAATGGGAATACTAGCAATACTACTTTAAACGGCAAAAGATGTGTAGGATCTGATAAGAAATAAGAGTATGTGTTACTACTTTATATAGGGTGGTTGTAAGTATTAAATTAGATAATGCATATAAAGAAGGCACTTTGCACAATGTCTATTCTATAGCAGACAGTAAAAACTATGGCAGTAGCAAGATGATGCTCATGAAGTCATCCTTACTTTTGGTTCACTCTCCCTCTTCTTCACCTATCAAAGTCTCTTTCTCATTTTAAACTATTGGACAAAAATGTGTGTCCTACAAGAAGTCTTTTTTGGCTAACAGTTTATCCTGATCTTTCCTTTACCTGGCACATATTCAAAATTTACATACATTGTTTGGGTCATGCTAATTTTGTTTTTTTGCCTATTTTTATGTATTCTTATATGTTCATTTGTATAATTCCTGAATTCCTAATTATGATAGAATAATAGATTCATAGATTAAACACAAAAGAATATAACATTTTCATGTACTCCAGGAATCCCTTAAACTAAAACCCTGTCCGGTGATCATTCATTTACTACTTGGGCACTTTCAGAGACAGAGACTTCATCATCTCGCAAGGCAGTTCAGTTCATTGCTGAACAGCTCAAGTTTTTAGAAAGTTATTTTTCAAACTATGCCAGAATGTGCTTTCCTCTAACTTTCACACATTTTTCCTTGTTGTGCCTTCCTGAACAATATAGGACATATTTGAAATTGTCTTCTATTTATTTTATATCATCCAGTCAATTCCCAATCAGTGGTATTGATTCGTTTTTTTTTTTTTTTTAACTAATGGTAGAATTTCAATGTTTTTACCACTAAAATAATAATAAATAGATAATTTTTAAAATTTTTCTAATGGTGGCATGGGGATACTCCATCTGCTTTTTGAGGATGACTTTACTTTTATGTCTTGGAGAAGGATTTGGGGGCCAGTCATCTGTGCAATGTGGGTTTTTTGGGTCTCAGGAATCCCCCTGCCCACCAATATCCTCCTCCTTATTAATATGCTGTCTAAATTTTCATCCTTTACTAAAACAGCATTCCTTCGGGTTTTAAAAGCCATGGGGTCTTAGAGTTCTTTTAAAAAGGCACATGGTACCAGGAAAAATAACACCAACTGAAAAGTACTGATACCTTAGCAGGAATTAATTCATTGATGGCAACCTGAGTGTAAAATAGCAGATTTGATTGAGGTGTGATCTGGAAGCAGTACAAGACTAAAGGACATCCAGGGACTTTGTTTCATTCATACCAGGCCTTCATTGATGGATGAATAAATGAGAGTATGAAAATGATTGAATGAGGCTGGAAAAGTGAGTATCTATCCCACTAAACAAATATTACCTATTTCGTTATTCTATCTAGAGCCATTTAAGTGTAATAACACCAGCAAGATTGGGATTCCTTCGCTTAATGACACCATGCTGACTTTTAACAGAGTACTCTTTTAATCTCTGTCTGTTCTCCCCGCTGCTATTTGATGTCTCATCTTTAGTTGGCAGTTGGAGACATGACTTCTTTGCTAGGCTGCTTCTATATAAAGCTCTGGCAGTAGGAACTGCCTAGATTACCAACAGTGATTCACACAGCAACATAAAGTGCTTACACCCACACAGGGTCATGGAGTGAAGGAACCAGATACCAGTTCAGATCTTGTTTCACTGCACAATATTGTGGAAGTAGTTAACATTACTCTCCACTTATCTACATAAGCTATTGTAGATGTAGTGATCTCCATCATACTATGTGAATTTGAGTAGAGCATTAAAACCCTCACTAAGTCTTACCAGCGTTTAAGTTTAAAATGTGGGGTTAGCACTTAGAGGAGTGAGGAGATTATTAAGTGCCTTCAGAGAATAGGAACTCTTTAAGTAGTATATAGAAACAACTGTTTCCTGCAAACAATCTTTGCCTGTTCAATAAAGCAGATCCAGTAGTGCCTCTCTTCGGCATCATTTCAGTAGTGATTCATTTGTGTTGTTGTATTACTTGAAAATAATAAACCTGCATTTTGTATATTTTTAAAACTTTGAGAGGAAGGCCTACTTGACAGCAGGTTTCTTAACAATGAAAGGTTATGTTTAAAAATACACAAAATGCCTGTTTTGAGACTATACAGTAATGTAATCAAAGCTAATGAAATACAGAAATCTGCTTCAAAGAACAATGTAAGTGATTTTAATTAATAGTTCAGTTGCTTCTATGCAAATTAATACTTCCTAAAGCACCAGAAAAATTGTGGGGGTTTTTTTCCCAGTGAAGAACTTATATGCAATATGAATTTCCTTTATCATGGAATGAGTACTAGTCATTCTCCAAAATAATGAAATATTACTATATTCTATAATTCCAGTTATATAACTTGCCAACTTCAAGGAAGTCTGATTAGTATAGTTTCACTCTATTTGCAAAATAATAGTGAAAGTAGGGTTCTGTTTCCTTTATTCTGTATGCTTGCATACAGCATGGTGTCAGACTGTACTTCTGACAATGAAAAAAGTTGTATCTAAAAGAATATTCCCATTGCTCATTTGTGGATATTGTTCACATTATTGGATATCCTATTAATGCTTTTCTGAAGAAATAGATGTTCACAGTCCATTAATCCTTACTCTATAAATACCTAAAATGTTAGAAAAGTGATAAATATTGATAAAACTTGTCTCCTTCAAGTAATAATACGTTATGAATCTTCTACTTAGGCTTCCATTTCACTGAATTGTGTCCTTTAACTGTAATTACATTTTTATAATATGACTCTATAGTGATTTGGTTTTATTTTATATTCATTTGGAACATTTTTCTGTTACAACTTTTTTTTTTTTTTCTTTGAGATGGAGTTTCTTCACTCTGGTTGCACAGGGTGAAATGCAATGGCACGATCTTGGCTCACCACAACCTTTTCCTCCCGGATTCAAGTGATTCTCCTGCCTCAGCATCCCGAGTAGCTGAGATTACAGGCATGTACCACCACACCTGGCTAATTTTGTATTTTTACTAGAGATAGGGTTTCTCCATGTTGATCAGGATGGTCTCAACCTCCCGACCTCAGGTAATCTGCCCTCCTTAGCCTCCCAAAAGTGCTGAGATTATAGGCATGAGCTACCATACCCAGCCTATTATAATTTCTTATGGGAATGTTTTCATTTCCCTACAGTAAGATCTTAGAAATAGTTTATATTTTTTAGAAAGGCTTCCTCAATCACATATCCTATTCGTACTTTACGGAAAGAAAATAGTACTCAGAATAGAAGGGTAATTTAAGACTTTTACCTTCAGCCAAACAAAATGGCAAAAACAAACACTCCAATGTCCTAAATTTACTTTCATATCAATTTTAATTACTGCATGAATTGTATTCTGATTCCTGAGAAGCTAAACAGTAAAGTACCATGTTCTACTGAAATATGAAAAAAATAGATAATCTCAATTCCTTTAATATGGTTGTTTTCCTGACCCTGAGTCTGTTTCACCCTTGTCTTTGATATATCACTAGAATTTGTTATGAACAAAAGGAAAGCAATGAAGACATACACAACAAAAGGCAAATTTCTAGTCTTCCAAGCACTACTTTTGCACCTGTTATTATAAATTCTGTTAAAATGGTGTAAACAATCATGGATAATGTATTAGGAAACTCAGAGAACTACAATTGATTGAGGATATTGACTTAAATAAGTCAGAAGAATTTTCAGTTTGATAAAATTAATACATTTTGGAGTTTCAGGGGTATCAAAAGCTGATCTGGCCGGGCACTGTGACTCACACCTGTAATCCCAGCACTTTGGGAGGCTGAGGCGGGCAGATCACTTGAGGTCAGGAGTATGAGGACAGCCTAGCCAACAAGGTAAAACTCTGTCTCTAATCAAATACAAAAATTAGCAGGGCATGGTAGCAGGGCCCTGTAATCCCAGCT
>NW_016107504.1:413093-427734 GCF_001604975.1 Cebus imitator
AATAAAAAAAAAATCGAATTAAAGAAAAAGAAAAAAAAGCAATAATTTTTGCTGAAAAAAACCACTGAATCAAATTCCTCATTCTCAAAACACCCACTTAATTTATAGGAAGATATACTTATTTATAGGGGCCGGCCTCTCTCCCCACTTACCCACTGCGTAGCCCCATGGGTGGGGAGGTTTGGAGTGAAAATGCACTTGCAAACCCTGCAAAAATCTGGAATTAGTATCCACCCCTTCACAGATATCCTCTTGTGGCTGGCAGAATTATTTAGTTGGTTTACATATTTATGGTGCTATCACCTGACAGTAAGATCATTTTGTTTCATAAAACACAGGGGAATTCCTAAGCACATAACAAAGTTTTCATTTATTTGGTCCTAGACAGTATTTTAAATCTTCCTTTAAAACTAGGTAAGTGAGCCAGACCTATCCATACCAAAAAAACTTGTGAATTTGTATTTAGGATTTATTCATTGTGTATTATAGTTACAGTGGAATTCCTTTTCTCAACCCACTGTACAACTGGATGACACAGCATTTTTTTGTTCCAACCTTACAAAAGAAAGGCCCAGTAGAGGGCATGTTGAACGTCTTTATGACTAATTCAAAAACTTCAGTACTTGTCTCAAACATATTTAAATGATAACCTGTTTTTATTTTTATTTTTTCCATATTTTTAAATTTTTAAGTTCTAGGATACATGTGCAGGGCATGCAGGTTTGGGTAACTTGTTATATTGGCATCTGAAATCAAATTTCCAATGTCTTCTGACACCATATGGCAATTGTTTCAATTAAGAGAACACCAAGACACTCAGCCAAGGTCAGCCAAATTGATTTAAATAAAACAAAAATCAATCTAATTGATTTTTTTAAAACTAACCATCTTGAAGATGTGAATAAATTCCCAGAATGAATAAGATCAGTAAGTTCATAGAATCCTTTTAGTGGCTACATGCTCATGGGAGTAAGGTGACATACAGAATACAAAAACAATAAGTTTTGCCATTAATTTAATTATTTGCATGTGGCTAGCCCACTGATAGTGTTTAAATCTTAGGTTAACTTTCTTTGGTCAGTCAGCATACTTCAGAGTCACTTCTTTATAGGTCTGAAGAGAATGCCTGCATAAAACATAAGATGAAAATGTGCTGAAGCTGGCATTTCAAAGCCAACTTTGAATGTCTTTTTGATTATCTACTCCTTTGTATTATCTACATCACTGCTTCCCATCTACTGGTATCTGTAACTGACTCAATTCCTTTTTAAAGAATAATCAGCAACAACCCTGAGAAAACTATACCTTGCTTTAGGTGGAAAATGAAATTCAATTCAAAAAAGAAAAAAGTTAATTTTAACATCTGAAGAAGAAAGCCAGTAAAGCAAGGTTATTGTTAATGTCTTAAAAGTATAATTCTTAATTCTTCTAAGAGAAATATCATTAGAGCTTTGATAAATCACTAACACTTTGAGCATGAGTGCCTTCTATTCCTAAATATCTGACAAACTACAATGAATCAGAATGCTACATTTTGCAAGACACAAGTTCCCTTACATATTCTCCATGTTTTTTTCTGCCTACACATCTAAAATGTTACTCAACTCAGCTATTTTTCCCATTGTAGTATTTAAAATTTTACTCTTCCCTCTTTCTATTTTAATAACCCTTTGCCACAGTTAATATTACACATGTTTACTAAAAGATATATTATTTGAACTAAGTGACTGAACATTCCACTTTTAACCAATTGTTTCGGTGTTATGTAGATAAGCCTGATTCTTGACTATCTCCTAATTCTTCAAGTTATAAGTAGATTAAACAGAGAATGTTACTTTCTTTTTCTTTTCTTTTCTTTTTCTTTTTTTTCTTTTTTTTTTTTTTTTTTTTTTTTTTTTTTTTTTTTTTTTTTTGAAATACAGTCTCAATGTGTGGCCCAGGCTGGAGTGCAGTGGCACTATCTAGGCTCATTGCAACCTCTGCCTCCCAGGTTCAAGTGATTCTCCTGCCTCAGCCTCCCCAGTAGCTGGCAGTGTAGGCACCCACCACCTTGCCCTTGTATTTTTTGTATTTTATTAGAGATGGGTTTTCACGATGTTGGCCAGGCTGGTCTTGAACTCCGGAGTTCAAGTGGTCCCCCACCACTGCGTTGGGCATCCAAATTGCTGGGATTACAGCTGTGAGCCACTGTCCCTGGCCAGAAGAAGAAGAAGAAGAAGAAGAAGAAGAAGAAGAAGGAGAAGAAGGAGAAGAAGGAGAAGAAGGAGAAGAAGGAGAAGAAGGAGAAGAGAAGAAGGAGAAGAAGCGGAGGAAGAGAAGAAGAGGAAGAGGAAGGAGGAGGAGGAGGAGAAGAAGAAGAAAGAAGAAGAGGAAGAGGAAGAAGAAGAGGAGGAGGAGGAAGAGGAGGAGGAGGAGGAGCAGGAGGGGAAGGGGAAGAGGAAGGAGAAAAAAATCTCAGCCAGGCTCGGTGGTTCACACCTGTAATCCCCGCACTTTGGGAAGTGGAGGCAGGTGAATTGATTGCACCCAGGAGTTGGGGGCCAACATGGCCAAGAGGATGAAACCTCATCTCTACTAAAAATACAAAAATTAGCCAGACGTGGTGGCACAGGCTGTAGTCACAGCTACTCGGGAGACTGAGGTGGGAGGATTGCTTGAGCCTGCAAGGCAGATGTTGCAGTGAGCAGAGATCAGCCACTGCACTCTAGCCTGGGCAACAGAGCAAGACTCTGTCTCAAAAAATTAATTACTAGCAAATCTTGTATTGAATGGTCTAGAGCAATGCTGTCCAATAGAACATTTTACAATGATACAAAATACTATCTCTGTGTTGAATATGTAGCCACAAGCCACCTGTGGCTACTGAGTGCTTGAAATATAGCCAATGTCACTGAAAAACTGAATTTTTAATATAAAAAATGTAAATAACCACATGAGCCTATTGGTTACCATACTGAACAGTATAGCAGGATATGAACATGAACATGGGGTCATTGAATAACTTTCATAAGGTCTATAAAATTGAAATTGTGCACAAAATTGTGTGTTCATTTATTTTGTACCTAGGTCTCATCAAATTTTCAGAGGTAACTCTGACCTCAAAAAGGTTAAAAACTACTATAGCAGAAGTAGTTGCTCCTCTTTGAGCTTTATGTTTTGTGACAACAAAGTTAAAGCCAGAAATACAGTGAATTTTCCAAATGCTTCAACAACAACAACAAAAAAATGATTTCCTAAAGTTGAATTCAAATAATGCATTATACAATTCTACAATCAACGTGTATTCCTCTTTTTAAAAAAGCTTTTCATTTAAAAAAAAAATGTGGATTTACATGCAGTTGTAAGAAAAAGAAAACTTCTGTATACCCTTCATCCCTTTACCCAGTTTTTCCCAGTGGTATCACCTTATATAACGATAGTATAATATTATAACCAGGAAATTGAAATTGATACAATCAACCCACCTCACTCAAATTTCAATAGTTTTACATGCAATTATATGCATGTTCTACACAATTTTATCGCATATGTAGGTTCGAGTGACTACCACCATAGTTAAGTTTCACAACAGCTCCATTGTAACAGAGCTACCTCGTATTGTCCCTTTATAGCATAAAGGACCTCCACCTCATAATCCCTTATTAACTCTGGGCAACCACTAATCTGCTATTAGTATAATTTTATCATTTCAAAAAATGTTATACAAATTGAATCTTATTTTACGTAAACTTTTTGGGATTGACTTTTTTCATTCAGTATAATTCTCAGAGGATTCATCCAGATTGTTGCATCTATTAATAGCTCCTTTCTTTCTATGCTGAGTGATATTCCATGGTATGGATGTACCACAGTTTGTTTTACTATTCACTCACTGAAGGACATTTACGTTGTTTCCAAGTTTTGGCAATTATGAATTAAGCTGCTATGAAAATTCATAAATGGGTTTTTGTGAGTGTAATTTTTCATTTTTCTGAGATAAAGGTCCATGACTGAAATTGGTGAGTTGAATGTTAGTTTTATAAGATAGTACAGACTGTTTTCCAGATTGACCGTGCCATCTTACATTCCCATCAAAACATGTATGTATGATCCAGTTTCTCCACATCCTTAAAACATTTGGTGTAGACACATTTTTCTTTAAACTTTAGCCATTCTGGTAGGTATGCAGTGATATCACATTGTGGTTTTAATGCATTTCCCTAATAGCTAATGACATTTAACATCTTTTCATATGCTTATTTTCCATCTGTATATCCTCTTTGGTGAAATGTTTATTCATGTCTTTTGTAATCAGAAACAAGCATCCAAAATAGGAAAAAGTTCTTTTTACATAGGAATTCAAGTAATCAGTGGATAATATGGTTTTATAAAAGAAAGTAATGTTGTTCAATGGGGATTTTAAAAATTGGCTATCTGCTAAGACAGATGCCCTAATGTTAACTCTTACTTACCCCAGTGAAGATGTTTTTGTGGAGGATTAGGAAAACAGGATCCAGGAACAACACTTGCCTTTCTGATACCTTGACTGTAGACAGAATTGAGAGAATACAACTGGAGATAAAAGAGAGCTTTTGGCAGGCATCAAATTCAATCATTTCATGAATGCATTTTCTAGCAAGTAAGTATCTGTAGTGCAGCTATTTTATGTCCTTTGTATGTTTTGGATATATTTAGATGTTGCCTTGTTTTAGGAGTCCGAGCTGTGTACCCACCTGGACAGACAGCTGTCTGCTACAGTTTAGGCAGGGCAACAGAATTACCTGAAGGCTAACCCACTCTTCTCTTCATAAAAGAGATTGAATAAAAAACCTGCAATGGCAGTTCACTGCCCAGTGAATCAAGACCAACTCCAAAATATGTTATTCAAGGTCAACAAAGCCCTAACCTACTTTTGCTGCCCAATCTCCCACTACTCCTCCTCTTGAGCTCCAGCCAAATGAAAATACAGTTTCCCAAATCCACTCTGCTCTTTCCTGACTCTGAGCTTTTGTTCCTGCTGTATTCTTTACTGAAATATCTTTCCTCACCATTTGTGTCTATCAAAATCCCACCTATCCCTCAAGGCCCTGCCCAGATGTTACTTTCTCCATGAAACATCCCCTAATTCCTTGAGTCAGAGGCAAACATTCCTGCTGTATTCTAGCACAGGACTTTGTACTCCCTCCCAGCACTTATCTCTCTGACTACGCTTTTGTTTAAATGTCATGCCAATGCAATAACATGGATGAATCTCAACGGCATTTTGCTAAGTGAAAGAAGTCAGACACAAACGGCTACATGTATATGACAATCCTGAAAAGGCAAAAACCATAGAGAAAGAAAACATGTGAGTAGTTACCAGGGATTAAAATTGGAAGAGGGCTTTGACTATAAAGGCATAGCATGAGGGAGATTTTGTGGTAATGAAACCGTTCTATATCTTGATTGTGGTGGTAGTGGTTAAATGACTGTACATATTTGTCAAAAATTATATAACCATATGCTAAAAAGGGTGAATTTTACTCTATGTAAATTATACCTTAACAAAAGTGTTAGGAAAAAAGTCATACAAGTTAGGCAGCAAACTAGACAGCCTTCCCTCAAATTCTTGCCAACCATTTACTTGTTCTTCAAGTGATGTGCCAGAGTAAGATCTATGGCTACAAAGGAGATACATGGTCCCTTCTCTCAAGAGACTGTCTCTAATGAAGGAGATAGATGTGTAAGTAAATAAATGCAATATAATCTGAAAGATGCTATGTATATTACAAGTATATGTAAAATACAGTGAAGAGGTAAAGGAGGCAGTGGTCAGATTGACTTAGATTGTTGAGGGCCTAGAATTCCAAGTTAAGAAATACATATTTTATTCAATATGTAATGAAAAGTGACATAATTATAGCTAGGTTTTAGAAAGTATAATCTGGCTGTAATACGAAGGATGATTTGGAATAGGAAGAGACTAAAATCAATTAGAAGGCTATTTACAATCATCTAAAAAAATTAATATCACTGCTCTTCTCCACTAGTAGACAATTGAGATCAGACTGTGCTTTCAATTCAAACTTAAATTACTGATAATCTAGATACATGCAAGTAGAAAAAAAAAAAGGAAGATCCTCAAAACTCTTCTTGATACAGTTTACCCCTAGTAAACTGAGATCTTTAATGAAGGGACCTTGTCGCATCCATCTTTTTATCTTCCCCAGCAAATTTGTAGGACTTTGTAGACAACACAAGCTCTAAAAATGTCTATTCTAATTAATAGAGTGGATGAACCAGGCATGGTAACTCATGCCTCTAATCACAGCACTTTGGGAGGCCAAAGCGGGTGGATCACGAGGTCAGGAGATCGAGATCATCCTGGCCTATATGGTGAAACCTCGTCTCTAATAAAAGACAGAGAAAAAAAAAAAAAAAAAAAAAAAAAACTAGCCAGAGGTGGTGGCGCATTCCTGCAGTCCCAGCTACTCAGGAGGCTGAGGCAGGGGAATTGCTTGAACCTGAGAGGCGGAGGTTGCAGTGAGCTGAGATCACGCCACTGCACCCCAGCCTGGCAACGGAGCGAGGCTTCATCTCAAAAAATAAAACATAATACAGATAGAAGAATTTTCTTTTAAATCACTGAAACTCCAAAACAGAAAATTATAATTCCTGCATGCCCAATGATAATTATTGCTTACAATTGTATGTTACAATTCCTAGAGAATAAGGTTGATAAAAATGTTTATTCCTTAATTTGTATACTTAATGTAGAAATTAAGTGGGATTCAACTAGCACATTTTCCCCTAGCAATACTGTTTTATTGAAAGTCTTCTGTTCTTTGCTTACTCACTGCTACCTATTACAACTTGCAATAAGTGACAAGCGTAAGATTCTGTTGCAAACCGGACAATAGCAGGCAGTATAAATCTACTCTTTAGTAGAGTGCTCTTAAGGAATTCATTTTTGTCTCTATCTTAGAACTTGGAAACCTCTGCGTAAAATGCCATACATGGGGCATATTGAAAGCAGTGACATATGTTAGCTTCCTTACTGGAATGTGTGTACTCAAGAGTTTTTATTCTGTTTTAAATCTAACCAATAGAAGGCTCTAAAACCAGGAGGGAGCTGTGCCCTAAACACCATTTAGAGCCCAATTATGACTGGCAAGACCTCTCATCAGGTATCTAAATATCTCCATCATCACCTAAGAAAACTAAGACATTGCCAGTCTGACCAACATGGTAAAACCCCTTCTTTACTAAAAATACAAAATTTTAGCAGGGCATGGTGGCGAGTGCCTGTAATCCCAGCTACTTGGAAGGCTTAGGCAGGAGAATTGCTTGAACCTGGGAGGTAGAGATTGCAGTGAGCAGAGATCTTGCCACTGCTCTCCAGCCTGGGCAACAGAGTGAGACCCTGTCTCAAAAAAGAAAAGAGAAGAAAAGAAAACTAAGACATTTAATGAACTAACGGGATCATTAAAGATAAACTTAATAAGCCTCTTCTTCAAACAAACAAGAATTTCACGGTTTCAATTTCTGCCCTCGTTTTCCCCCCTTGAAAAACAAACATTGCTGAGCCACTTCATTGCATCTGATAAAAGACTTTCTGTGGCTTTAGAGTTGACAACATCCAGAATATTCAGCAGTCATAGATGTCTGTGTCTGAACTAGTTTACTATGAAGAAGATAAAACATTTTGATGTTATCTACACAGAAAGTTACACAAAGATGGTTTAGAAAAACTGGACCTCCCCCTCCCCTCAGCTATTTGGAAGATTGCCGGCTAAGGGAGACATGATTTTATAGATGCCAGGGTGTGCTCTGATTCAATGCATCTGGGCATTTTTTTTCCTTTTGATGCTCCCGTTAGTATTTTTCCCCATTAAAGTTCTTGTACTTTGATTTGTGGTGAAGTCAAAATTGAAGTCATTTTTGTAGCCACAAAATACCTTGTTGTGAAGGCTTGCTTGTTCCTTGCCTGTTTCCTGCTACCAACATAACCATAGCACTAGTCTAATGCTGGTGTGACAGAACTTAATTACTGTGTGAATTATGACTGGCAAGGCAGCCAATTTCAGTTGTCTCAACTATGTGATAGCACCTGGTCGCTTATTGCTGGATACTTGTTTACACCAAGTTATTGATCAAGTTTGAGTCCTGGGCAGCTGCCACTAATCCTAATGCATAGAGTTGACAGCTGTGAATTTGTGACTTTACCCCTTGGAATACAAAGGTGGCCTTTCCCCACACTCATGAAGACTTTAACTTCCAAAGAGTAAGTCTTAATACCTGATTGTGATTGCATAATACAATAGAAGGACATTTATTCATAAATTGTTTTTTCAGGAGCCTCAGCCTCACTAGAAATTATCAAATTAGGCTTTTATCAGAAAGGAATTCCATTTCCTGTAGATTAAAAAAAAATTACTGCCATGGACTTTTTTTTTGAAACAGAGTCTCGCTCTGTTGCCCCAGTTGGAGTGCAGTTGCGTGATCTCAGCTCACTGCAACCTCCACCTCTGGATTCAAGTAATTCTCCTGCCTCAGTCTCTCGAGTACCTGAGATTACAGGTATGCTTCACCATAGCCGGCTTTTTTTTTTTTTTTTTAAGTAGAAACGTGGTTTTGCCACTTTGGCCAGGCTGGTCTCGAACTCTTGATCTCAGGTGATCCAGCTGCCTTGGCCTCCCAAAGTGCTGAGATTACAGGCGTGAGCCACTGTGCCTGGCCATGGGCATTTTTAAGAACTTAACTTCTCCCTAACATGCATTAGCTATTTATTCTGATGCTCTCCCCTCCCCCGCCCCTCCAGGAGGCCGCAGTGTGTGTTGTTTCCCTCCTTGTGTCCCTGTGTTCTCATTGTTCAGCTAACACTTACAAGTGGGAGCATGCGGTGTTTGGTTTTCTGTTTCTGTGTTAGTTTGCTGGGGATGGTGGCTTCCAGCTCCATCCCTGTCCCTGCAAAGGACATGATCTCATCCTTTTTTATGGCCGTTCTGTTTTTTTGAAAAAAAAAAAATTGTTAAGACTTGTTTTGTGACATACCATATGGTTTATCCTAAAGAATGTTCTATGTGCTTTTGAGAAATATATGTACTCTGCAGCTGTTGGACAGAATGTTTTGTAAATGTCTGCAGTTGGGTCCACTTGGTCAACAGCACAATTTAACTCTGATTTTTTGTTGTTGTTGCTGTTGATTTTCTGTCTGGACAATCTGTCCATTGCGGAAGTGGGATGTCAAATTCCCCTACTATTACTGTATTACAGTCAGTCAATCTCTCCTTTTAGGTTTATTAATATTTGTTTTATATATTTGTGTGCTCAGTGTTGGATGCATACATGTTTGGGATTGTTATATCCTCTTGCTGTACTGACCCCTTCATTATCATGTAGTGGCCTTCTTTGTCTTTTTTATCATTCTTGATTAAAAGCCTTTTTTTTATCTGATGTAAGTATAGCTCCTGCTGCTCTTTTTTGGTTTCCATTTGCATTAAATATCTTTTCCCAATCTTTTTTTTTTTTAAAGAACTTAATTTCTCCCTAATTTATTAAACTGATTTTTATCCATGCCTGCCTGTCAGGTCCAGTACAGGCATGGATTAAAAGGCTCTTCTCTCATTTGTCCTAGGCAATGGCAAGATCATAGATATTTATTTTAGATATACTATCTGATTTGTTAGGCTTTCATCTAATGGAATATTAAATGGTTCAAAATATATCAGTTCAATTTTTTTATTAGTAGTATCGCTATTTCACTTGAGAAAGAAGAAACAGACTTCCTCAATGTCACATAACCAGTCAGCAGCAGAGTTAAAAATAAGAACAGAGACAAGAATGGGGGGATTCCGTGGATCTTTTCTACTGAGTGTCATAATGGATCTGATGAATGGATTGGAAATGAACCTCAAATACATGGTCATATTTGTAGGACACAGTTCATGAAAACATTTTCCTCTCCCACTTCCCCCAAGTAATTGTTTTTCTTTCTTTAATAAGATATACAGAAATTCTCTTGTGGTCACAGGTGTTATTTTTTCAGAATCTGCACTTTATTGGAGACCTGAAAAAGAAAGATAAGAGATTGCATGAGACTAGATGAGTTTCCCAAGTAGGTTTGCCCAATACCACAGTGGGGAGTAAAGACCACTCATCCCCATAGTTCCTTTCAGCAGTTCACTTGCTCAATTTGTCCCCGTGCCTTGGGCCCTTCCCCACTCTTTATCCCTCTCCTTCTCAACAATCTGCGATTCTCTCAGTCGCCTCCCTAAACTCAAGATATCTAGTTTGATATCCCAATAGCAATCAAGTGCATACAATTTAGCTCAAGTTTTCTGCAATGTCCTCCACCAACACAATTACTTTCTTATTTAGACATATATATTTTTTATTTTTTGTAGAGACAGGATCTCGCTATGTTGCTCAGGCTTGTCTCAAACTCCTGGGCTCAAGCAACTCTCCTGCCTCAGCTTCTGAAAGTGCTGGGATTACAGGCATGAGCCACCACACCCAGCCTCAGAATCTCTATTATCTAAGATTTCTGGGGCTGCTCAGCAGGATTCCGGTGAGGTGGGTTCTTAGTATGCTAAAATGTGTGGCTGAAGAATGAACGTCCATTTTTCCCACCTTGTAATAATGTCCTCCCTATGTATGTGTAGAGGTAGTACAGCAGAATGAAACAGCATGGAATTTGGAGTCATACATACCCCTGTGTGAATTCCAACTCCACCACTTACCAACCATGTGACCTTCATTAAGATTCTTGATTTTCCTGAGTCTCATTTTCCTCATCTGAAAAAAATGTGAATTTTAATAGGATATTATTATCTGTTGTGAAAATCAAATGATATCATTAATATATGGAAAGTCTGGCCCATAGTAGGCTCTCAATGGTAGTTTAATTAAAGTTATGGATATGAAAAGATTGTTCTTAATTTTAGATATAGCATATCTACTGTTTGTAAAGCCCCCTCTCTGTAATTCTGTCCTTTCTTTGGGTGCATGAAAGCTTTGCTTTAAAAAAAAAAAATCCCCTGTTTTCTAATTGCTGTATACTAATGAGCTGACTGAGGTTTAACCTGCATTTGCAAGCGAAGTTGTGTTATTTGGAAGTATGCTGTTGGCATCATGCTTTGGATTTTCATTTTGTTTTGTTGGCTGCTTCTCTCCACACACCCAATGTTTTCTTCTTGCTATCCATAGAGCAGCTGCCTGGAGTGGAAATTTATCGGCATCCCTTGTCTACACATTCTCTATACCTATGTTATTGAGCTATGTATCCACCATCACCTAGATGCCAGGATATTTTTTTTCTCCCAAGTTGTGCTTTGCCATTTATTTCATGGTAAGAAGTCAGATGTGATGTCTCATTTCTTGCAAACATATTAAAGGCAGAACACTACCGTCCATCTCTATACTTCTGTAGAGACTATGTGATGGGAAACTAAATCTGCCACCATGGTTCCCTACTGTTGCTCCTGCACGATGCTGCTCTGCTTATCAGTTCATCATTATATAGCGAACTGCTCAGGGCAGCTTTCAGTTTGGTATTGCTGATACAAATATTTGGCAGAGTAGTCCTTTGTGGTAGGTTTTAAAGAATTCAAAGAGGCTCCTGGCCCAAATATATCTCCCTCAGTGGTCACAGTGCCTGAAATGCATACGTGAGATATTTCACTTGAACTTTCTCTTTTTGGTATAATGCAACATTCAAATGTGAATGGCACTCTCCAGAGGGAAAATAGTTAAGTTATTATCGGCTATTAATACTTAGAGGCAGAACTGCATTGGAATCCTTCTGTTCCTAGCTATATGCGTTTTGGCAGCTTGCTGTAATTCTCTCTGGGCCAGTCTTCTCTTCTGTAAAAATGGGGTTAGTAATAGATACTTGTGGGATCAAATGAGATAATGCATGTAAAATATATAGTAAATGCTCAATGAACAGTAGGTGTTATTAGTCTTACAAAGAGTACGACTACGAGGGAATATATTTGGGACTAGTAAATTTGGTTTGTCACATATAAGGTGAAGTCTGATACGGGGTTTGCTCGGAGCAAAGGCCCTGGTGGAGTAGTGATATGGCCAGAGAGTAGTGTGGTGATTCTGGGGGCCTGGGTTTGGAAGAGGAGGGTGGAAGGAAGAAGAAGGACTGAAACAGGGTCAAACTATACTTATGTTTACTTTCCAACAAGAAAAGTATAGTCTCACTCAGGATAGGATGTTTTGTGAAGTAGTGAGCTCTGACACTGGAGGTGTTCAAGCAGACGCTGGATGCTAGCTACTTGTCAGGAATACACTAGTCTACCCTAGGGCTCCTCAAATATATGTAAATGCAGATCCCCTGGGGATCACGTTAAAAGGCAGGTTCCGAGTCAGTTGGTCTGGGTGGAACCTGTGATTCTGCATTTCTAACCAGCTAGATGATGATGCTGATGCTCCTGATCAACAGACCTTAGTATTGGTAGCAAGGCTCTGTTATAATTAGAAAATAACTCATAGTGAGATAGAGGAATATGGTTGTGGAAAGCCAGTGGGTTACCCAGGCAAGCCTCCATGGAGTGGAAGGACTTTGTTGCAGGAATGATCTACAATCTGGTTCTTAGCTTCGTAAGCCTTGAAATTTGATTGGTAGTATAACCAGAGACTGGGCCCCTGGGGACTGACTCACACTTATCCAAATTCATAAGAGACCAATATATGAGCCAGAATGCCAGTTGATTAATTTATAATGAGAAGTATAACTTCCAAGTGGACCAAATACTAGTGTTTGCTAATCAGTGCATTATCTCCCTGTAGGCATATTTACATGAGGAGCTAACTGATAATAAGTAGGGTTGCTTGGTGAGGGTGAACTCAGAGCAAGGGGAGTTCATAGGATGATTTTAATGACTCACATTATCAAGCTATAGTAGTCTGATGCCTCCATTCCACAGTGGAGGTATCAGACTAGTTCTGGAGATATTGGCCTCCTCACTAGTCTCTCTTTCACCAGTTTTGTCCTCATACAATCCATATGATCTCTTCAAGTTCAAATATGATCATATCATTCATTTGCTCCATTGACTTCAATATAAAGTCACAAGTTTAAACTCATTATTACAAAATGTTTAAAATACCGTATACAGAAAAGTTGAAAAAAAAAAGTACAATGAGCACCCATATGCCCACCATCTACATTTATCACTTGGTATCATTTTGTCATATTTGCTTTATGCATGTGTATATACAGGTGCATGCATATGGAGTCTATACTCTTTAATATAATTTTCTAAACTCTTCGTGTTCTGGTACAACTTATTTGACTACCTTCACTTCCCTTGGCTCCTCCTTTGCAACCTTGCATCCCAACCATACCAAACTACTGAATGGTAGTTCCCTGAATGTTCTTTGGAGTTCTCATGTAATAAACTCTTGCTTATGCCTGAAAATCTTTACTCTCTTTGCTTGGATCACTCCATTTGTTCTTTAAGAATCAGCCACACCCATGTTGCTCTAGTGCCTTATACTTTTCTTAGTCATAACATGTATTACACTGTACTGTTATTGATAGTTTATCTCCCTGACTGTCTCACTAGACCATGAGCTCATTGAGGGCAGGGACTGTTTCTTTTGTCTCTCTACACCCCTCCCATGCTTTGCACTTAATAGGTGTTCAGTAATCAGAAACTCAACTGCCTAGCATATAGTTCTACCTGGTTACATCATAGGCACCTCAAAATGAACATATCTAAAGTGAACTCATCTCTTCCTTCTACCCATTCTATACATTTAAAACCCTCCTCCTGTATTCCCTGATTGTCACCTAGTCTTCCAAGTCAAAAACCTCAGAGCAATTTCTACTTCCTCTTTCTCCTTCATCCCCAAACCAAGTCCTGTTGATTCTACCTTCAAAGAACATTCCCATTCTACTCACTTTTCTTCATGTCCACTACCTATATATCCAAGCCACCTTCATCTCTGACCTATAGCACTGACAACCATCTTTTATATGGGCTCCCGATGCTATTCTTGGAACCTCCAATCTATTTTTCACAGAGAAGGCATAATGATCTCTAAACTTCAGATCTGATTCTATTATTCTCTGCTTAAACCCTGATTATATTACTCCTGGTTTTTGGATAAAGTCTTAACTCCCTAGCTTTACCCAAAGGACTCTCAAGAACTGACCCTGACGTGCCTCTCCAACCTGATTTGTTACTACCCTCCCTCTGTTACTTTAGTTTCCAACCATTTTGCACTTACTGGGCCTGTAGTAATTGTAGCTTCCTAACATTTTCTGTTTCATATTTCAATGCCTTTACTTGTGTTGTTTTCTGCCTAGAAAAGTTAACCCCCTCAAATTCAGCCCAGGTGTAACCTCCTCTGGGAAGCTTTTCCTTACTTCCCAGTCTGGGTTAGGTATTTCTCTGTTATCCACTACTGCCCTTTCATATCTCTATCATACTGCCTACACTGTATACATATATCGCTCTCTACTGCACTTATCATTTTACTTGTCCTTCTCATCAAAGCTAATTTATGAGCTTCTTGATAGGAAACTTGATGTCTTATTTGATTTTGTACAATGCTCAGCCCATGGCTTATGGCAGATGTACAACAAATATTTAAGAAAATAATGAATGGATAAATATTAATAAATGTCTCCCTGAACTTCAGTTTTGTAGATGTAAAATACCTC
>NW_016107504.1:427874-435847 GCF_001604975.1 Cebus imitator
TCAGACAATTTCTGGAATTGTACCATTTTTTAGAGGTGGTTGGTCCTACCCATTTTTTCACCTAGGTAACTTTTATCTCAGAGATTATCATCAGTATTTGGGAGTACCATGCTATTGGTCCCATATACCCACCTTGATCTCTAAAGTCCCTTTTAATACCTAGAGTATATGTTTCACAAAATTGTCTATTTATTTATGTTCTAGGTGTTGTTTGGTATATGACGCTAATTTTCCTCTAGGTTTCTCTCAAGCTATAAGAGTATCAAGTACAGAATTGTTCCATGCTTAGTCTTAGGAAATAATATTGATTAAGTAAATGCTGGGACAGGGATTGAGGGGAGTAACTGATCAGAAATTTAACAAATGTTGAGCTGCATAAAGTAGATTATATTTCTTTGAACCAAAAAAGTGGCTAAGACTGAACATCTTGAACATCATTTTCTCTGATATTACCTCAAATTAACAACTTTAAGATTATTTTAGAATTGTATCCCTGAGCCTGCTTAATAATCTTAATATTTAACATGTAATTTTTATATATTGCTAAGCATTGTTCTAAGTGCTTTACATGTATTAACTCATTTAATCATCTGAACACTCTGTAAGGTAGGTGCTATTATTATCCCCCTTTTACAGATGATGAGGAAATTGAGCCACAGAGAAATTCCCCAAGGTCAAAAGTTATTCATAACTATCAGACACCAGGTGTATTAATTCATCTTAATTCAAGACTCATTTGTTAACCACCTAATATATGTAATAGTTGACAGGGCAGACAAAAATTGTATACTTAAGCAAGGGTAAATCATAATGCAATAGTGCCATAAGTGAATCATCTAGGCGAGTCAGGCTCCTTTCAGTTAGTGGGAAATGGAGAAAGATAATGTAGTTAAGGTCATGAATAGCACAGGAATATTTGCTTGGGTAAGTCAGGTTTGGGGAAAATACAGAAAAAAAGGCTTGGTTCTGAAGTGTGTGAAAACGGTTATTCTTTTGTGAGGACTAAGATTACTTTTAGAAGGGGCATCTGATGCAGTACAATAAACCTGGGGTAACGGTAAGGAAATACACATGTATGAGGCTTC
Source organism: Cebus imitator (assembly GCF_001604975.1). Taxonomy (NCBI): domain Eukaryota; kingdom Metazoa; phylum Chordata; class Mammalia; order Primates; family Cebidae; genus Cebus; species Cebus imitator. Next base: position 428,960 of record NW_016107504.1, read on the forward strand.
TTAGGATCAGGGAAAGAGAAAGGTGCCATATGAAGTCAGTAGGAAAGGGTAGCAATGTGCTTTTCCTGCCCTTCCCTCCACCCTTCCCCCCTTCCCCCCGCAGAGAATCTGTAAATAGCCTGATTCTACCCAAATTCCTTCCCTACCCAAATTCCCTTGACTACAACTCAGACCCTTTGGGTCTGCGCTTTTTGGAAGTACTGTACTTTTACATTCTGGCACTGTAAGCCCGAAACGTCCTTTAGGCAAATGTTAGGAGGGGAAAATCTATTCTTACAATTCAAAACCGGCTCGAATCCTACCAGAAAGCATTATATTTCCGGACTTTATCGTACCTCGCCTGTCCGTTTGTTATAAAACTACGCGACACACCTGGGTACACAACCTCAGATCCTATTCTAACATCGTTTCATCCTGTTACCCTTTTAAGAGGCGGATCCCGCAGTGTCCTTTCCTCCCTCCCAGCCACCTCTATCCCTCAGTCGGCTGGGCGGAGCTTCATGCTAAAGCCCCAGAGCCCGACGCGGCCGCCGCGGTAGCGGAAAGAGCTGAAGCTCAGAGGAGCTGCGTCTGCGGCAACCTGTCTGCTGACGCTACGTGCCTCCTGGCTCCGACCTAGCTGGCAGCTCACAGTCTCACTCCGTTCCTTCCCTACCTGGCGTGTACCTGCTCAAGGCCAGGGTCCTGGCAAGCGCTAGGAGGGCGAGTGCCAGGGCCACTAGGGAGCTGCGGAGCGCGCGCGCCATGGGGCCACCGCCTGGGGCCGGGGTCTCCTGCCGCGTTGGCCGTGGCTCTTCCCGGTTGCTGGCATGGTGCTTCCTGCTGGCCCTAAGTCCGCAGGCCCCCGGCTCCCGGGGGGCCGAAGCAGTGTGGACCGCGTATCTCAACGTGTCCTGGCGGGTTCCGCACACTGGAGTGAACCGTACGGTGTGGGAGCTGAGTGAGGAGGGCGTGTACGGCCAGGACTCGCCGCTGGAGCCTGTGGCTGGGGTCCTGGTACCGCCCGACGGGCCCGGGGCGCTCAACGCCTGTAACCCGCACACGAATTTCACGGTGCCCACAGTTTGGGGAAGCACCGTGCAAGTCTCTTGGTTGGCCCTCATCCAACGCGGCGGGGGCTGCACCTTCGCAGACAAGATCCATCTGGCTTATGAGAGAGGGGCGTCTGGAGCCGTCATCTTTAACTTCCCGGGGACCCGCAATGAGGTCATCCCCATGTCTCACCCGGGTGAGTGCAGCTACTAGATTGCACCCCTCCAGACCTCTGCCTTGGCCAGCTTTTCTTATTTTCCTCATTGCCCTCCTCACCCTATCCCCTTGCTCCCAAGGAAAGTGTGTGATCTTTCTGTCCCCACATAGTGGGGCAGGGTCCTCCCCAAGATTCACCAGGCGTGGGGGTTGGGCGGAAAAAAATCCCTCATTTGCCTCTCTGGTGGAAAAGGGTAAGACAAACCGGGTGCAGAGGCTGGCAAATCAAGGACTGTTTGGGCTCTGTTCCCTTTTCCTGGTGTTTCACAAAGGTGTCTAGCCTTGGATTAGGTGTTGGTGGGCACGGGCTCTTAAATAACCGAGGAGAAGATCACCTAGAAAGCTCTTCCTCACTCTGCTGTTTAGCAACCTCGGTCTGACAACAGATTTTCCCCTCCTCTCCTTGTTTTTCTCTCCATGTTTCCTGGGTATCAAATACTAGATTGTGTTATTGTGCCCTCTTAACCTCATTGCAATTTTGGTGGAAACTTTGCTTAGTTCTTGGGTTTTTCTCTGCCCAGTGGTCTCAAGTCCCAAATTACTGTTGATATCAATGTTTTGTTTGCTTCTGAAAAATCTGATTTAGGTTATTGAGTTGCAAAACAGGTGACTAATGTTCTTGAAAAAGAGGTTTCTGTATGAGGATAGCAAAGGCCTAGACTTTGGAGGAAAAATAGTCCAGGTAGTTCTTAAATTCATGGAGCTGGTGTGGGGATACTATTTTCCCCCCTTCAGTTATCCTTCCATAAACCTCCCTATTTGTGATTAGGTATCCATGCCTTGTGTACATTATTATCCTAGACACTAAAGGACAAAGGGGGGAAGATGTAGAAAAAAGAAAGAGACACGTGTAATAGCGGTGTATCATAATTTTTAAAAGCTGGGCCTCAAGTTAGAGCTTGGTTCAAATTCCTAATCTGTTGCTTCCTAGTCCTGTGACCTTGGGCAACTTATCTGAAGTCTTAGAGTCTGGGTTCTCTCATCAGTCAAATGAGAATGAATAATAAGAAAACTTCTCCACAAGTTTGCCTTCAGGATGAAATAATTCCTTAAAGAGTTTTAGCACAGTAAAGCAAACCATCCAATCTCAGTAAGGGTTAGCTGATAGCATTAGCCTTCTAAGAGTCAGTGGAAAGGATGAAGCTACTTATTTGAGTGCTGGAGGTTTTCTGTTTTTCTTAAAATCTTATGACTGACCCTGCCTAGAGACCACTTGCATTGAGTGGCTGGGTGGCCTAATGGAAAGAGCACTGAATTGGATCTCAGAAGATTTGAGTTCTTTTAGCCCCTTCTTTGCCTCCACCAACTTTGTAACCTTGTACAAGTTACTCACATGCCAAATGGTTTCTATAGGCGGTGGAGGCCAAGTTAGCAGCGTGTACCAAAACAAAACAAAACTAGATGAACTCTAAGATCCCTTTCAGATCTAAAATGCTATGATTTTTAGATTTTATATTGATTAAAGAAGAAACTGTATCTCTCTTGGCCGATAATTCATTGATTAGAATGAATCAGTAGCTTTTAGAAGCTACTGAAAATCAAGGCTAAAGACTTAATAAAGTTTATACTATTTATATTTCAGTGGACAGTCTAATAGCAAGGGTTGACTTTGTCTTCTAATGAGATTCATGTGCCTTAAAGATTTGTAATTGAAGAGTATTTAGTTAGAAAGTTCTACTTAGACCATTTTCCTTTTACTTCTGTTAAGGGTATTTATCTGATAGTTTTAGAAGACAATAAAATTGACTTTTGCTGAGTTCCCACTATGTGCCAGGCATTCTACATACATGTTACTTAAACTTTATTGAGAGGCAATATGGTATACTAAGAGAAACACAGGCATTTTAGTCAAGATTAGGAATAAAATTCTGGATTTACTACACAATGGCTTTGTGTCCTTGGTCGGATTATTTAACTTTACTGAGCCTCTGATTCCCCATCTGTAAGATGGAGATAATATTTACGTTGCTGTGATTATTAAGGATAATATATGTATACTACCCAGCTGATAATAGTCACTGAATGTTATAATAGGTTAATGCTAACAGGATGGAAAAAATTAATGTACAAATGTATGATTGTGCAACTGTCGATTTGAAGGCATGAATATACTGGAAATCTAATTATGGCAGCTGTCTTTCAGGACACCATATAGGAATAAAGGCCTAAATATTGATCACTAAATTATACTACATTCAGAAAAGAATTTTGATACTTTAAAAACAATATTATCTGAGATAATGGCTATAGCAAGTTTGCCATCAAGCTAGCTAGCCAAAACTAGCAAATTACTTGAGGTAAGGAATCACAGTTCTCCTCGAACTCCTGGAAAAACTACTTTTCAATATAGGGGGAAAATTGCTATGCATTTTATCCACATGTGTTATTGAATATTTGTTTGCAAAGTGTTGTATTGTTTGCTTTACTCATTCCTCAGAGTAAGCCTAGAGTTTCCTTTTAATCTCTGGTCGAAAACTTATCTTGGATCATAGTGGCAGAGAGAGAGGACTGAGATTTAAGTATGGATTAATTCATTATATATTGCCACAAATTACAAAGGAGCCATCAAATGTGGAAAAGTCTTCTGTATCTTCTGTGTTTACAAAATCTCTCTTCTCTTACTCTCATAAGGACCTGCACTTGAATTGTTTGCCCTTTGTTAGAGTTTGTGCTAAGTGTCTATACTCTCACCTATCTGATTTAGAACAGTTGCTTTAAAATTTTTGTTTAGGCGAAAGAAGCCCCACTATATGACAGCAATCAATTAGGAAAATTTGACTTTTATGTATACTGAAATTTTACAAAAGGTAATTGTAGCCTAGCATCAACTCATGCAGATTATTTCTGTAATTTATTTTGTTTGCAGAGTATTCAGAAAATTCTGATTCACACAGATAAATAATTGCAAATGACAGATGCTCATTAGCAGTTTGCCATGCAGCCTCTGGATATATTTCAGTCAAATCAGTGCAGAAACCTTAAAGGAAATTAGGAGAAAATTTTTCTTCCAAAATTTAATTACCAATCACATTTCTTATCTTAAAAATGAAAATCAGATAAGAAGCGGCCAAATCATAAAGTAACCATTAAAACTATCTAAAATATAAGATTGTCACAATGAGACACATTAAGCACGTTCTTACTGTTGCGCAACAAACCGTTCTCCTTTCACCAGGCAGATGGGCCTGAGCCTTGCTTGCTGTCTAATTGAGCACAACCCACAGGTTGAAGAGGTGTGTGTACTTGCTTGTACAATTTTCCTTGAGACAACATTGTAGGCATGAATTTATTGAAAAACCCGTGCAGAGCTACAACCTTCATAATTCATGAAACGTTTATAAGAACTTGAAACAGAGGCAAAGGAATGTCAGGAGAAACATTATTCCTGAGGGCAGTAAAAAGTGAATGAAATAAGCAGTTTAAGTTAATGATTTGGGGGTCTCCAATGGGATACACCTTGATATATAACATAGCTGCTTGTGTACATTGTTGAAAGACAGTGGAACAGATTAGTTAAGAGGTTGAGCTCAGCCACTTATTATTGTTTAAATCTTAGGCCAGTTGTTTTACTTCTCTAAGTCTCAGTTTTCTCCTATGTAAGGTAGGCATAATAATAAACTTGCCTCCTAAGGTTACTGGGATTAAATGAGATAATGAAGATAAAGTGTTTAGTACAGTGTCTCACATAAAGGAAGCTACTATTATATTTTAATCACAGCTAAGATAGTTAAATATGTTTTAGAAAATTAAAGTTTAATCCAGTGTTTGTAGAACATAATTGGAAATGAACAGTCTAGAGTACTTCAAAGTCCACATTACCTGAAATTCTAATTTGATCCCTTTAGGTATGGAGGGTAGACTGAATTTTTACAAGAAAAAGATATTTTGGTCCTCCTGTGTTTATTCTACTTTTCTGAAATAACTGCTTCTCTTGCCTGCTGCCAGTCTTCTTCTGTTCACAGAGGACCTTGGAATAGTATGTTGTACTACTTAATCACCACCCAATCTCTTCTCAACCCTTTAATATTTAAGTTTTATTCTATTTTTTTCTAGGATGTTGACTTCGAAAATAAACTGTTTTTTAGTAGAGAAGCTCAAAAGAGATTGGCCAGTGGTGATTAACCAATGTAAAATACCATTCCCAAAGCCATTTTCAGATGTAACCTCCTTGGTATCTCTTGGCATTTTGTTCATGCATCTGACACTTCTTCTCCCTTGCATCCCAGACTCCCAGTACTCCTCTTCCAGTAAATAGCTGCCACATCCTGTTGATTCTGGCACTTCAAACATTCTCACATATGTCTCCTTCTTCCTTGCTTTTATTACCCTGCTTTCAGTTCCTGTATCTTCTCATGGGAAAAAATAGCCTCTTGATTGCTCTCCTTGCTTCCAGTAGTTTTTTTTTTTTCCTTGTATGCAGTTCTTCCTCCATGCCATCAGAACACAGCTCACATATATGCTATTACTTATAAATTTTAGACTACATTTCTCAGCATGACATATAAAACTCCTAGTAATCTGATGCCAAACTACATTCAAAGCTTTACATGCCTCTTCTTTCATGTTGGTCCCTAAACATTCTCTGTTCTATTCCACTAAAATTCCTTTGCTTTTGCTATTACCAACAGACCCCTTTTTTCTTAGCTGTGCTGGTCAAAAATTTATGCATCCTTCAAAATACAACACAAATGCCTCCTCATCTTTAAAGCCTTTCTTAATTCTTTCTTTTCCTCTTCCTAACACAGCCCGCACCCAAAACAAAGTATAGTAATCTCATTTTGTTCAAATAGCACTTTCTCTTTTATAGTACTTTCTGCATTTTGCTGGTAGTTATTTGTTTACATATTTTACTTTCTACTGGATTGTAACAATTTTAATATTTTGTTAATCTTTGTAATCCCTATAGAAACATTTGTACTATCCATGCTCTAGAAATGCTTGTTGAATTGCCTTAAACACCCAAGAACTCTAATGCCAGAAGGATCACAAGATTCACTAGAAAAATATCTAGTGGATTGGAATTCATCAAGCATTATCAAAGATCTGCTGTCTGATAGGTACTGTGCTTCTTGCCTGAGTATACAAAATAATTAAGGTAAAGTCCCTGCACTCTAAAGCAATGTGGAGTCTGGTAGAAGGAAGAAGAACATACAGGAATAGAGTGTACGCATACTTCAAGATTGCTGGCTCTCTAATTTCTACGGTGATTAGGCCGGTTTTATGGATTTTTAATGGCAAAATGCCCTAGGTAACAAGAAAATAATGACAGATGAATTTTTATATTGAGCTTTCCTTGTGCTGTTTTTTTTTAAATCTTTTAAAAACTATTTACACCAGCATTATATTTATGTCTCCAATTAAAATGCTTCCATTGAAAATGTTGGTGAATATGACAATTCATAAAGTAAAAATCCTTTTTTTAAAAAATGGAAATAGAGTCAGTCCCCTGTATCTATGTCCACATCTATGGATTCAACCAACTGAGGATCAACAATATTTGGGGGAAAAGAAGTATCCTCACTGAACATGCACAGACCTCATTTTCTTCCCCCCCCCATTTATTTATTTTATTGCATTTTAGGTTTTGGGGTACATGTGAAGAACATGCAAAATTGTTGCATAGGTACACACGTGGCAGTG
>NW_016107504.1:436463-451124 GCF_001604975.1 Cebus imitator
GGATTACACGTGTGTGCCACCGCACCCATCACTCTTTTTTTTTTTTTTTTGAGATAGATGCTCACTTTGTTTCCCAGGCCAGAAGACAGTGGCGTGATTAATAGAAATAGAAGATGGCCTTCTTGTAGTTGAAGGTTGTGGTTATTGACTGAGAGTTCGGGATTGAGTCTCTATTTCTTTAGCTACCAGAAAGGAAGTGCAAAAATGGTGATGTGGAGGGTTGTGAATTGGGGCATTTAAATAAAAAATATGTTCCACAGCGGTCTACATTAAAATATACTTACTAGCCATAAACGTGGTCTGGTCTAACCCATATGCATTGCCTATTGTGACTTTGATATTTCTAAGGCTTTGATCACCATTTGTGCTTTAGCTCTTTTTCTCCCCCAATATTCCCATAGGTAATGTTTTTCTTCTTTTATTTTTGTATGTTTTTTTCACAATTGAGGTTTGCACCTGGTTTCCCCTGTTGCTCTTTAAGTAGCTTTTCTATTATAATGATGGCTACTTAACTATAAACTATTGTTGGGGTTTTCCCCAAAGTTTATTTGATAAGGCACCATAGGTATTTCCTGGGGATAAATAATTTTTGCATGTGTAAGTTTATTGAAGTATAATATACATCCCAAAAAGGTACAGAAATCATTGATTTATAGCTCAGCGATTTTTCACAATTGAGTACACCTGTGTAACCATTGCCCAGCTCGAGAAATAAAATAGTAACAAACTCCAGAAGAGCACCTCACACTCCAATACAAAGAATTTTTGATGTAGCACAATTGTGAACTTCTTTTCCTGAGGGAATGACCTCTTGCAGCAAGTGGCAGGAGCCCAGTCACCCACAGAAATAGTCTCCTCTTCACTGCATTGGAGTAATTTTATGGTGGTTATCCTCAGCTACATACCATAGGGAGTTATTACCAAGCACAGAGTACATGCAGCTTTCCACACAGTTACAAAGCGAGTTCAGAATTGCTACACTTCACTGTACAACACCACCTTGGAGCCCTATGGGCAAAGTGAAACACAAGGGCTCTTTGTTATATTTTCCTGTTCTGTCATTTCCTTTTTCAGCTGTGTGTATGTCCTTCTGTGCATCGTGGCATGTAGTTACTGCATGAATTTACCCATAGGCTTAGTGCAATATTGATTTATTTCTAAAGGAAAGTTTGGTGATTCATGCTGAACCATGGGAAACTGGACTTGATAAAGGTTGTTAGGTCCAGAATCTACTCATGAATTGCTTGTTTTTAATACCTGAATGAACAAGGTAGGTACAAATCAGCAATTTTGAGTTAACCCTATTCATTTTGACCTTTTTTGAAAGAAGTTAGTCCTAGAACTCAATAGTTGATGTATGTTTCTCTTTAGATGTTAGCTTGTCATTTCAGACAAAATGTTGAAATAACTTAGTTAAATGCTGCCTGCAACTAAAAGCATTTTAGCTTTTAAAAAGAAAATACACCATAATGTTAATATTGTTGGTGAAATTATGGGTAAAAGTATTTGTTCTCTTCATTATTATTGTTCTATATTTTCTGATTTTCTTATTGTGAATGTTTTATTTTTATCAGAAAAATTAGTATTTATAGGAACCCAAAATACTCCAAATTCGTTGATAGATCCTAAAGAAAGCATTCCTAATGTGACTATAGCAACAACAGGAACAAAGCATATGTGATCATAGAAATGATTTACAGACTATTATGAGAATTTAAGAATTGCTTTGGCCTTTTGAACATATCTGTCTAACCCATTTGATAGTTAGTGTTACCTTTTATTGTTAACACTGGTTTATTCATGTGCCTTGACCACTAAAAGAATTTTCAGGACTGACTTTTCCTTTTTTAGTATGGAATCTTTCTCTTCTCTTTATCCATTGTATCACTAACTTTTTAAAATCCCCCCAACACAAACACACACACACACACACACACACACACACACATAAAAAACACACATGCCATGCCTTTCTTTGTATTTTTGTTTCTTTCCCATAAGAGGCCTCCTCACCCTCATTAGCCCCCTTCAGTATCCATTCTATTCAATACTGTTAAGATTAGTGCTAATAGCTCAGTATAAAGAATTCAATATATTAGTAATTTTCATCCATGAGACACTGAGTTCATTTGACGGTGATAGCTTTTGTCATTCTAGAAAATAGGAGGAAATTTTACTAGAACAAGGGCAGAAGGGAATCTTGATATTCTTATTTTATACTTTATTAATGATAGAACATACAAGTTCATTCAAGTTACTTGTTTTTAAAATGAGCATTTCCCTTGAGATTTCATTCTGCTATACAAAACTCTACTAGTTGTTGGTTTATACAAGAAACTGTGAAATTCAAAGTTTGCTTTGGTACCACTTATTTTCCTCTCAGAATGGGTTTTGATCATACTTTTCTAACTTCTTCCTCTGTCTTTCATAACATGATTAATTTTACCTTAGGTAATCTTACACATACATACACACCCCTCTTAGAACTTCTTCCTTTTCAAAAATGTTGTACTTCCTTCTATGTGACTCCACTTATTTTGGAGTAAAAGTAAACATTATAGCAAACAGTACTCTCAAAATCTAATGACTTTGCATGTGTCCATAACTCACTCCCATAAATTCTATAAAAACCACCCATTAACCATGTAATCCTCCTGATTAAATATGCATTTCCTTCATGTACCAGTATTCACATAAATTTTAAGTGCTTTTGTTTGTTTTATTTTAGATATTGCAGTGATACTGTTTTCTGAAAAGTTTTATTACAAATATGGATTAAATAATAATTTATATTTGCTTTGCAGTTTTTTGTCCTCAAAGCACTTTCATATGCAATAATCTTTGGGCTCATTTCAGACCCCAGTGTTTAGCAGCATTACTATGGGAAAATATGTTGTCTCTACTTCCAAAGACCTGGTTTACAAATGAACTTTTGAAACATAGCCCATTAGTGTTTCTGTTGTGGTTGTTCATAAGGATAGCCCCATCAAGTATGGATTATTATATTCATTTTTGACCCTTGCTTAGTTGACTCCATGGATGCAGAACTCGTGGATATGGAGGGCTGACTAGACATCTCTTATCTTCGAAGATTTCAACAGTCACTTGGATGAAACCTATAAAAAATGTGATTATATTGAGTGAGGTTTTCATTCATAGAACCATGGACAATCTATATTGAATGCAACTCCAAAATACTTTTATAGGTGTATTTCAGTCAAATTCTTGTTTTCTACCATCACCAGTTCATTTTGGCAAAGGGGCAGGATGTGTAAGAAAGACTGAAACTGGCTGGTGTGAAATCACCAATTACCTCCCTTGGCACAAACCACAACTGCCATTCTTTTCGCTGCTCCTCTCTGGCTGATGCTTTTTGGCTGACTTGGCTAACAAGACAAAAGAATTGACTTACTTTGAGTAATGTAATTAAAGGCCAACAGATCATCCTTTGATGGTAAGGCCAGCTATGTGACTGCTCTGTTTTTATTTAAATCTATTGTACCAAGGTGAATGTGTTCCATTTGAAATTGGGTGACAGCATATTACAAAGGAAGCAGGTGTCCCTGAGTCAGACAGCTTGATTTGAATTCCAGCTCTACCAATTAATAAATATGTCATTTTGGGCAAATTGTTAACCTAGACTTTATTTATCTCATTCATCAAAAGGGGGACAGTAATACCTACTTATTCTATGACATTATGAATGAAATGTTTGGCAGGTAGTGAGTACTTAGTAAATGCTAGTTCTCTTGAAACTTTTGCTAACAATTTCATTACTACTAAACATAATACTTCTTCATTTGTTATTATAGCTATTTACTACCACATTTTGAAATATGTAATTGTTTCATATGTAGAAGAAGAAAAAAAACTAACATCCATATTGTAATTTTTCTGGGCAGTTCCTGAAAAATGCAGGAAGAAATCACATAATCAAGAAACTGAAACGGTGATATTACCTTTCTTCTCCCTGGTATATTTCCATTTTAGGCAAAAGCAAAACCTTAAAATCAAGGTATTAAGCTCTAACAATGGAAATGGCTATAATGCTTTTGCTGGCACAGTGGTTGAGAGGACTTAGGAATCAAATGGATTTGGTATGACTCACAACTCTATCATGTAAAATTTTGTGACCTTCACCAAATTAATCTAAGACTCATTTTCTTCCCACAGAATGGGGAGTATAATTGTCTTTATGTCATAGGGTTATTGTGAAGTATAAATTAAATAGTGTATGTAAAGTGCTTAGTGCACATTCTGGTTTATTGAAGGATAGCTTAACTATCTGCTTACCCTCACCTATAGCCCAGCTTTGGAGATTGGCAGTGTGTATTGGCAGTGCAGGGCTTCTTAGAGTCTCTAATATGCAAATAAATAAATAAATAAACCACCCTGTTTGACTTTGTTCAATACATTATTTTCTGAATTTATCTGTCAACCCCTTTTTGTCTTTCCAAATACTTCACATCTGAAATATGATTTGGGGTTCACAAATTGTCAGGCACTTGACAATTTCTCCCTCCCTTCTTATCTCTGTTTTTTTNGATGGAGTCTTGCTCCATCACCCAGGCTGGAGTACAGTGGCGCCATCTCAGCTCACTGCAACCTCCACCTCCTAGGTTTAAGTGATTCCCCAGCCTCCTGATAGCTGGGATTACAGGCGTGTGCTACCATTCCTGGCTAATTTTTGGATCTTAGCAGAGGTGGGGTTTCACCATGTTGGCCAGGTGGGCCTTGAACTCCTGACTTCAAGTGATCCACCAGCCTTGGCCTGGCAAAGTGCTGGGATTATAGGCATGAGCCACCATGCCAGGCCCTCATATTTTTACCGTGTCAAAGTTTTGTCAGTGTCAGAGACTAACGAATAAAGTTAAACTCAGTATGATAGGAATAGAATATATTCAACTGTAATGACAAATATTCTTTTTTGCAATAATATGGTAGCTTTTGTATCAAGTATATGTGGCTTTAAAGTGCAGTTCTACATGCTAGGTTTATTCTCTTTACTGACTTTCAGAAACAATTTATTGTAAAAAGTTAAAGACATAAGTGAGACGGGTTCATGTTTCGTTTTAAATTGGTGTGTGTGCCTTAGTGCAGAAGCTAGCTTTTGTAATACATCATTCAGGAGAAAATTTCATATACGCAAGTACTAGAATGTTCTTTATTATAAAATTTTTGGTAACTACAGGATACCAAAAAGTCATGCAGAGGTATACCAAATTCTCCTCTTCTCTAATTTGGATATGGAATAATAACTAATTGGACTACTGTAACTCTTGCACCCTTGGATTTTGTGGCCAGGTCAAAATGAATACCAAATCTCTCAACATAATACTCGTCCTAACTTTAGTAATAAATGCAATTTCCAACCCAATCCCCATATTAAAAGCTCTACCTGAAGAGAATGCATATAAGAGGCAGCTCCAATTACAATAAAACTTTGAATGCCCCTTTATGACCAACATTGTCCTAAGTGTTGTAGTAGGAGAAGGGGAGTGAGCAGGCAGCATGCCAAAACAACAATGAGTTTTTTCCTCCCAGGGACCTTACATTCTCAGCCTCTGTTGCTTTTCTTTTTTTTCCTAATAATAATTCAGTCTGGCACTTAAATGTCAATTTAGGTAGGGCTTTCAGATTCACACAAAAATTGCACTGACTAGAGTTTGGCAACATTTAAGGTAGAGAGTACACGTACCTTTATGCATTGTTGTACTGGTTCCACCTGGTCTGAAAGGTTCAGGATAAAGTGGTGAAGGTCATATCCTAGCTTTATTGTAAGTTTAGGCTATAACCAAGGTCTGTGCCCATATATTTGCCCTTAAATAAACAGTGGAATTCTTTACAAGGCCTCACATTATAGGAAAATACAACAGACCAATATTTTTTACTTTTTATTTTCAGAGACAGGGTCTTGCCCTGTCATCCAGGCTGGAGTGCAGTGGTGCAATCATTGTTCTCTGCAGCCTTGGACTCCTGGGCTCAAGCAATCATCCTGTCTTGACTTCACAAAGTGCTAGGATTACGGACATGAGCAACCACACCTGGCTAGAACCGACAAATAAAAGGACAAAAGGATCACCATAATTGCTAATGCTCATTTGTATAAGTTTTCTTTCCCTAAAACCTCAAAGTCTCCTATCTGTTCACTCATTTTTTAAACTGCTCGACAAATAATCTCAAAAATTTTAATGACTTGTATATATCTTGTTAGTCATAGTTGTTTCATCTTATCAAATAGTTCTATTAGATTCTGAACTGCTCTGTATATTTCATAGTTTACAATCCTAAGGGATTGAAAATGTTGATATTATAGCGTTTACTGACTAGCATTCCTCCAGAAAACATAAATAAATAGCAACTGCAGGTGTTGAATTTGGTTTCTAGAAACCTTACCATCCCAAAACAAAAATGATGACAATAGAAAACATTAGCATAAAAATTTTAATATAATTACAGAATACCATATATACTAATATAATAACATATATACTATAAATTCTGCATGGCCTTGCAATAGCATATCTTATTTTTTTCTCAGTATCAGCACAAATTTAAGGTTTTATAGAGACTCTACCTGTTCTAGATGCCTCAATGCTTCTCTTTTTTGACCTCTGAACTTCCTCATAAGTGTCCTCCTAGTGAACCAGGATGACTATGTTTTAACTTGAGCTTTGAGCTAAAATGGTATCTGTACTAGCATCTGGATAGAAGTTTGAAACTGAGGTGTACCCGCGCCACACGTTGGAAAGGGATTATTTGTCACTATTAGTGCAGCTCTGGAAGTATGGTAATTTCAACGGAATCAGCCCTGTGGCAGTAAGCATCACACTAAACCCAAGGTCTATAGGGTAGAATTAGTATTTAATTTTTTATCTGTATATGTGATATGTCTTTGCTGTAGGCAGTCATGTCTTGTCTGGGTATGCCATCTTTCTATAGAGAGAGGAGGCACACCTTAGACTGTTAACCACAGTTATCTTCAAAAGATGAATTTGTTTTCAGATTAAATCAAAATTCAAATTATCACTAAATACAGTATACTTAAAATTGCATTCATCAGAAATTTATGTGACATGTGTTATGTGCTAGGCACTCTGCCAGATGCTGTAGATAAAGTGATGAAAGATCCAGTTCCCAACATGAAGAAGTTCGTAATTTATGAAGGACAAATAAACAAGATAACTTCAAAGGAATTCTGTAGTAGATAATGTAAAAGCATGACATCTAATGCAGTCAGGTCAGAATCTTGAAATGGAGCTTTTTAAGGGCCTTTTGAAAAAGAATAATATAATTTCCTTTTAGAAACATTTCATTAGTAGCCATGAGGAGAATGAATTGGAAATCTAAGACTGGTGGCTTGAAGACCAGTTAAGAGGTTGTTAATGGTGGTTTAAGTGAAAGATAATGTTGACGATGGAGATATATTACAACAGGAAAGGAATGGGACTATTTCTGATACAGCAAATCTTTAAACTTCTCTTTGTGAAGTACATTACATACTGATAAAAACAAAATAATTCTATTGACAGAGTTTTTCTCTGCATGGTAAAGGATTGGCATTGACCTGGACAGATGGACTGGTCTGCTATCTTGAAGCTCTTTGACCCTAATGTTGATAAAGCTACAAACAAACTCCAGTCCAGTATTTCTCAATGTATGGTCCACAGACCACGTGCAGCAGAATAACCCACAGAACTTGTTAAACCTGCAGATTCCCAAGCCCCACCCCAGACATCTGAATGAAGGAATGGGGCCCAGAGGGCTCAGTGTTTTAACAAGTTTCCTGGGTAATTCTCCTGCATATTAACATTTGAAGATCATCAATCTAGCACAATGGTCCTGAAATTATGATCTGTGGACTGCTGGTCTCTGAGATTCTTTCAGGGGTCCATGAGATCAAAATTTTTTAATAATAATACTTACACATTATTTGCTTTATTTACTGTGTTAATATTTACATGGATGATATAAAAGCAATGGTGGGTAAAACTGCTGGCACCTTAACATAAGTTAAGACTGTGGCACCAAAGTGTATTAATTGTATTCTCAACCTCCATGCACTTCAGGAAACAGAAAATGCTAGTTTCACTTAAGAATGCCCTTGATGAATCAAAAAGAATAATTAATTTTATTAATCTCTACCCTGCACTCTCTCTCTCTATATATATAGTGTGTATATATATGTATGTATATGCACATGTGTATACGTATATATAGTTGTGTATGTATTTCTGTGTCATGAAATGGGAAGTAGGCATAAAGTCCATCTGCAGCATACCAACGTATGATGGTTATCTGAAGGAAAAGCACTTGTATGACTGAGTCATGAGCTGAACTAGCCACTTCAAACAACTCTTTAGCTTGAAGATATACTGACAACCAACAGTTATTCAGACTTAAGTCTATTTGGAAGATATTTTCTCACAAGTTAACTAGGTGAGCCTGTCATTTCAGGAAAACAGATGAGAGTATTTGTTGCCAATGATAAGATTTAAGCTTTTAAGGAAAAATCAGAATTTCAAAATACTTTTATCCACTGTGTAAGCATAACTTCCCAATCTTTAGACTTTTCTAATGAGATCAATGGCAATATTAACAATTGACCTTTTTCTTATTTTATCTTGAAATGATTCACCATATAACTGCAAAACTCAGTGAATCTGCATAACTGAGTCTACATAACTGGGATCTGCGTAACACAGTGAGCCAATATTTTCCAAATGACCAATGCATGATATTACAAAACCACACATGAATAAAAGATCCATTAAATGTGTGAGACAGACCAATGGATTTTCATTTAACCAAGGAGAAAGAATTTATTGATATTGTTTCAAATTTTTCCTTCACATGCTATTTAAGAAACTACTATTTGTTGAGTTTGGGTGTAGTATCATAGGAGAATATCTACAATTATCTGAAAATGCTATTAGGGCATCCTTCAATTTTCCAATTACATATCTGAATATAGATTTCCTTCTTGTGCTTTAACAAAATGACATATCACTTTAGGTCTAATGCAGAAGCAGCTATGAAGATTCAACTATCTTCTATTAAGTCTGACATTAGAGGTTGGCACAAATGAAAAACACTACCACTCTTCCTTATTACATTTTTTGGGAAATATAGTTATTTCAATACAATTAGGTTATTTTAACATGAACTTATTTTTATTTTAAATAAGTGAATATATATTCATGTGTATTTACGTATTTGAAATGGAGTCTCACTCTGTCATCCAGGCTGGAGTAAAGTGGTGCAATCTCAGCTCACTGCTACCTCCACCTCCTGAGTTCAAGCGATTCTCCTGCCTCAGCCTCCTGAGTAGCTGGGACTACAGGTGCATGCAACCATGCCCAGCTAATTTTTTGTATTTTTAGTAGAGACCATGTTTCACCATGTTAGCCAGGATGGTCTCAATCTCCTGACCTGGTGATCCACCCAACTTGGCCTCCCAAAGTGCTGGGATTATAGGAATGAGCCACAGCACCCGGCCGAATATTTTTAAAATTCCTCAGTGTTAATTTCTAATGTAGTAAATATCAATAGAAATAATCTACATAAACAAAAGTTATTTGGGATTCTCAGTAACTGTAAAAAGTGTCGATGGGTCCTGAAACTCAAAAATTGGAGAACTGCTGATCCAACCCTTAGGTTCTATGTGATACATTAAACATAACCACTAGAATAGTCCAAGCAGGACCAGGTGTTTTATATAATATTTCTAAGAATTGTTTACCTGCGAGTGTGACATGTCATCCACAAATTATTCATCCGTGACCTTTTAGACAGCGTCATTTCTTACTCCCTCGTGTCTTTAATATACTGTTTCCTGAGGACACCATCTGCCAGAGAATTTTTGTGCTATATCAAGTATGTGGCCCATTCCCTAAAGTATTATTGCCTTCAAAAACTAAAGCAAATTATCTAGAGGTGCAGTGCAGAAAGGCAACTTGCTGTACTCTACATTAGCTGTGTACATTAGCTTTTGTTGATTTTTTAAAAATGGTAATAAAAGTGATTTGGGTCACATTCCCTACCATCACACTCTCCCCACAAAAGATGATTTGTAATAATCCAGAGTATTAAGAACCATCGTTTTAGTCAATAGCTAATCTGTACTAATGCCCATTCTGCAACAGACTAGATTTTAACTAAAGTCTAGATAGGAGGTGTCTTAGTTCATTTGTGTGGCTATAAAGAAATACCTGAGGCAGGGTAATTTATAAAGAAAAGAAGCCTATTTGAGGGCCAAGTAAACCATATTCAAACCATAGCAGGAGGATAATCACTTTCTACAGGGGTATGCAGTGCTGATTTTGCCTGTCTCTTAGTGAACCACAGATATATATTCCAGACATTTTAAAGAAATAATTTGTGTATTTGTTTATTTGATAAGGTACACTGATAGTGGTATATATATATTTTTAATTCCAAGAACTGCTATGAAGGAATCAAGAAATGCAAATTTGGTTCATATGTGACTGAGAACAATCAAAAGGGAACAAAATAAGTTGCCACAAAACAGGACTTTGAAGAAAGGGAGGCTAGTTTGGCTTAAAAGTTTAGATTTTTTTTTTTTTTTCTGTTTTGAAAAAGCACTACGTAGGATTCTTGGTCTGATGAGCTTTCACATCACTCTTTGAAATAGTTGTCCTTCCCCAGTTGCCCAAAGAGTTTGGGATATAGGAGGAAAAGCCAAGCCTTTGAAAAGCTACTGTGGATAATGAATATTTAGAAGTCCACTTGAATTGGTTCCAGATTTTCTAATGGAGGAAATGTTTGTTATGTTGGAACTCTTTACACCTAGATCTTGTTCATTCTGGATATCAGCAAATTTAGAAGTGCTGACCCTATTGTATTATCAGGATGTTTGGACAGTATTGAATGTAGTTTTAGAAGAACTACTTTAGCCTTCAATTGCCCTTATTACTCTCATTGTGAATTCCCTCTTTTTTCTAATATTTTAATATTAGAAAATGTTGGTTGAAAGAGATATTAGAACAGCTTCCTTCACCGTGTATTTTGTGTTTCAATGCCAAGGTGCTGTAAGCATGCTATCACTATGCTTAGAATATTTAACATATTGTAAAAATGTTTTAGAATTTATTTTACCTTTTGACATGTTAGTATTAAATGTGGGAAAAAATGGTCCAGAAGCACAGAACTTACTACGTAGTTGGTGCTTAATAAATATTTGTTCATTGAATTTGTGTTTACAAATAAGATTAGACAAAAGCCATAATATCATTAGCTTTTTGAAAGAAATGAAAGAAGTTGGCCATCAGCAGGATCCTACATCAGATTTATATACATTGTGAACAATTACTTTCCCCAATAATGCCCAAAATAGACATTCCTTGTATTAACATTTTAAATGAATGATATTCAGTAACAATAAGTAAGAGTTGCTACAGCTTATTTTATTACCTTTGTTCTCAAAGTAGGCACATGCCAACACCTTTTTTCACTGTTAAACATTTTAAATGGAATCTCTAGTTCTTCTTCTACCTTATTGCTACCTATTTCTAATCTGTCCCTTCTCCTAAGATACCTTAGATAGCAGAATGAAAATATACTAAAACTCTAGCCACATCTTGTTATTATTAATGACTTTTAAGCTTGAGAATTTCTGATAGAATTGGAGTCTATAACTACTATATGCATTTGTGATATCAATATAAGTGTTCTTTAAGTTAAAATGGACTCGGGAATTTGTATTTAAGTAATAATGGTACAAATAATCTACTCCTGATAACTAAATTGTCAAATACAAAGTGATATAAATACAATGAAATTATAAAAATGATAGCTTTTTCTACTATTCAACAGAAATATTGTATTACATATTTATTAGATATAAGATTTATGAATAAACCCTTGATTTATCTCTATAAATCAGATAGGCATTTAACTAATAAATTTTATAGTTTGTGTTAATGATTTTTACCTAACAGTCCATGAAAGAGAAGGGCGTGAATGGTCTCACAATTACCTTTGAAACAAAGTACAGATTTAGAAAGATTGAAATCTTGAAAAGACAGCTCTTCTGTGATTGGGGTTTAGACTATTAGTTTGTTGTGCAATTATCAGTTTTTCTCATCCAATACTTTTAGCAAATTAAGGACTTTTTGCTTTTCATTGGGATGAGTGCTATGTTTGTTTAGAAAAATAGGATATAATTAATAATTTTTTTGAAGATTCTATAAGGATAGAAGAATAAATGTAGTGATCTTCCTTTGCCAGACTTGATTACAGAACCTTAGAAACCTAGCACAGCCTGACCTCCTTCATGCAGAAGATGCAACCCAGTATTCTGATCCCATTTGAGTTACTTTTGCTACATTATACTGTTTCCCTCTCCCAAACTGTAGTCTCTTTCAAGTTACCAGTTTTTAAATAAAGAGCACTATCAAGTTGAGAAATATCAAAACCAATACAAAACAATTTGTTATTTTACAAATTATTTGACATTGAAGGAAAATAAGTTTTCCTTTTTATTCTACTTGTATCAGTTTGAAATGTGATTTGGGAATTGTTTTTTTCTACTACAGGCCATGATAGTAGATATGTACAATTCATTTCAGTGGCTTAGATCATATTCTTCCAAGTGGTTGAATATCTAATATATGGAAGATATCTGTAAGTGCCCCGAAGGTAGGGACTGCATTTTATTACTCTCTATAGCCCCACAGCCTAGCATAGTGCCAGACGTGTGTAGATATTCAGAAAAGCACTTAATGAATGAAATTAGGAGTACTGTCTGTCTTCTGTATAGCTGGTCCACAAGAAAGTTCATTGAACCATAGTTTTGATCTTATTAGTGCTATGTTTTAATCAGCTAAGCTATGCAACCCAGTTTTGGCTTCTTAAGCCTGGTACTTTCCAAAGGAAATAGTTGTTACGTGAAATTTTGAACAGAAAAGTGGAAAACTCTAGAACTTGTACAGGAATCTATATGTTAGCATATCAACATTGATTTTAAAGACCAGCTGTAAATGTCTTGAGGAAATAGCCATAATTTTACAGACTGTGGTAAAACTGTTTCCATTTATATAATTTGGTGTTGTTTTACTATGAGAGAATAACAGAAGTTGCCAATAAGCAAAACTCAGCAAAATAAACAACATAGATTCAGTGATATGTTATCTGTTAATTGGACTTGTATTCTTGAGTGTGTGAACTCCTGTTTTCAAAGATCAATTTTTATGAGCAGTTTAAAAAGTGTTTTGATATTGTAGCACTATTTACAACAGCCTATACGGAATCAATCATCAAAAGATTAATGGATAAATAAAATGTGGCATATATACACAATGGAATACCATACAGCCTTAAAAATAATGAAATTCTGTCATTTGCAGCAACATGGATGAAACTAGAGGATGTTGTGTCAAATGAAATAAGCCAGGCATAGAAAGACAAATATCGCATATTCTCACTCATATGGGAGCTAAAAAAGTGAATCTCATGAAGACAGAGAGTAGATTGGTGGTTATCAGGGGCCAGGAAGGGGAAGGATGAAGAGAAGTTGTATAAGAGGTACAAACATACAGTTAGACAGAAGTAATAAGTTCTAGTATACAATAATACAGCAGTGAATAACTTACAGCTAAAAGAGAATTATAATATTCTCAACACAAAGAAAAATAAATATTTGGGATGACAAGTATCCCGATTACCCTGATTTGATCATTACATATTATATACAGTTATCAAAATATCACATTTATCCCAACAAATATATACAACTATGATACACCAATTTTTAAAAAAGGAAGTGAATCTTTTTCGCAGGGAAAAGATTATATTTTAATTATAGCTTTAAAAAATGCCATCCTTCACATTTTCCAAAGCTTGTTTAATATGAGAAAAGCTTCTGGCCCTGTGTATGTTTTAAATGTTCCCTTCACTTTCTATTTCCTAACACACTGAAAATCTGAGAGATTAAATATCTACAATACATTCTGAACATGACCACATCTATATTGCTTATAATAAATGGCTAACTTTATATACTGAATGTTCTGAATGTTCTGTGATCCTTTAAAAAGATAACTTACAAAGTCACTAATTTTAATTTGAGAGGTTTGGAATTTGCTGAAGCATTATAAAAGCCCCTTTCCAATATTTTAAGGATAGAGAAAAGCTAAAAGGAAAAAGAGGCTCAGCAAGGCCTGCTGTAGCAACAGAAACACACACCACCACCCAAAAAAGCACGCGCACTAAAAGGGTTTTTTTTTCCTATTTCACAAAAGGAAGTTTGATTGTTCTTCCTTGGAGTTTCAGGGTACATATTTTGTGGTTTTCAGCAGAGTAGCAAGTCAGACACTTAATTTGGGAATGTGCATAGAATTTTACTAGTTTTTAAGAATAAGTATGTGGCCAGCCATGTTAGTTCATACCTGTAATCCCAGCTCTTTGGGAGGCCAAGGTGGGAGGATAGCTTGAGGCCAGAAGTTTAAGACCAACCTGAGCAACATAGTGAGACACCTGTTTCTACAAAATAAAAATTTACCCAGGTGTGGTGGTGCACACCTGTATTCCCAACTACTCAGGAGGCTGAGAAAGGCTTATCACTTGAACCGGGGCGGTGGAGACTACACTGAGCTGTGATCATGCCACTGCACTCCAGCCTGGGCAACAGAGCAAGACCTT
>NW_016107504.1:452184-456007 GCF_001604975.1 Cebus imitator
AGAGAGAGAGAGAGGAGAGATGCTGCTAGAAGCAAAAACTGAAGTGAGAACTTTCCTTCCTCAAAAAAAATTATACAATGTGAGAACTCAAAAATAAGTCAGACTGGTTGATCACTAAGTTCTGTTCCATTTGCAAAAATCTGTGACCTTAGTGAAAAATTACAACAGTTTAGAAACAAATAATCTTACTACTATATTAAATAATGGCATACGAAGATAATCCAGTGTCAATAATAAATCATAGTCTGTATCTCCCAGTTAAGAAAATAGGACAGGGAGAAAGATGACCAAATAAAACCCATGGTGATCATCCCTTCCATAGTAACACCAAATTGAACAACTACCCACACAAGAAAGCATCTTTATAAGAATCAAAAATCAGGTGAGCAATAACAGTACCTGGGTTTAACATCATATCAAGGAAAGAAAGAGGCACTGAAGAGGGTAGGAAAGACAGTCATGAATTCCTTACACCACCCCTTCTTCATCTCCTGATGGTGCAGCATGGTACAGAGAGAGAATCTGTGTGTTTAGGGGAAGGAGAGCACAGTGATTGTGGGACTTTGCATCGGAACTCAGTGCTACCCTGTCACAGTGGAAAGCAACATGGGGCAGAATTGGGCCAACACCCATAGAGGGAGCATTTAGACCAGCCCTAGCCAGAGGAGAACCGTACATCCCTCTGGCAAGTCTCACCACTGCAAGTTAAAGTGCCTTGGGGTCCTAGATAAATTTGAATGGCAGTCTAGGCCAAAAGGATTGCAATTTTGGGGCAAGTTCTGGTGGTGCTGTGCTGGGCTCAGAGCCAGAGGACTTGAGATGCAGGTGGCCAAGAAAGCATTTGCATCGCCCTTCCCCCAACTCCAGGCAGTGCAGCTCACAGCTCTGGCAGGAGAGGAAAGAGTAAAGTGGACTTTGTCTTAAAACTTGGATACCAGCTTAGCCAAAGTAAAATAAAGCACTAAGCAGAGTCCTGAAGCACACATTCCAGGCCCTACCTCCCGGATGATATTTCTAGACACACCGTGGGCCAGAAGGAAACCCACTGCCTTGAAGGGAAGGACCCAGTTCTGTCAAGATTTATCACCTGCTGACCACAGAGCCCTTGGGCCTTGAATAAACATTAATAGTAGCTAAGCAGTACTCACTATGGGCCTTGGGCAAGGCTTCAGGGAGAAACTCCTTTCCTCCACTTGAGGAAATGAGAGTGAAAAATAAAAAGGATATTGCCTTGCAATTTGGGTACCAGTTCAGCCAGTCAAATAAAGCACTGAATAAGCCCCTCAAGTTCCTGGCTCCAGGCCCTGCCTCCCAGACAGCATTTCTAGACCTACCCTGGGCCAGAAGGGACAATACCACCCTGAAGGGAAAGATACAAGCCTGGCTGGATTCACCACCTGCTGATTAAGGAGCCCTTGGGCCTTGAACAAACAGCAATACTCACCATAGGCCTTGGGCGAAACCCAGAACTATGCTGGTTTCTGGTCTAATGCAGCTCATTCCCAGCGATGGTGGCCACAGCAGTGCTTGCATCACCTCTCCCCCAACTCCAGGCAGCACAGCATGGCAAGAGAGACTCCTTTTGTTTGAGGGAAGTAAGGGACGAAAACAAGACATTCTGCCTGGTAATCCAGGGAATTCTCCTGGATTTTACCCAAGACCACCAAGGCAGTACCTCTCTTAGTGTGCAAGAGCCACAGCGTTACTGAGCTTGTGGTGCCCCCTAATGCGGATATGGCTATAGTGTCCAAAGACTTAGATCACAACACTCAATGCAATTTGAATACTTGAAAAGCGTTCTCAAGAAGGACAGGTATAAACAAGCCCAGACTGTGAAGATTATAATACGTAACTCTTAAGTGCACAAGCACCAACAAATATCCACAAGTATCCAGATTGTTCAGGAAAACATTTCCTCAGAAAATGAACTAGAAAAGGAACCAGTGACCAATCACAGAGTAACAGAGATGTGTGACCTTTTAGACAGAATTCAAAATAGCTGTTCTGAGGAAGCTCAGTGAAATTCACATAACACAGAGAAGAAATTCAGAATTCCATCAGATAAATTGAACAAAGAAATTGAAATACTTTTTTAAAAATCAAGCATAAATTCAGAAGCTGAAAAATGAAATTGATATACCAAAGAATGCATCAGAGTCTTTCAACAGCAGAACTGATCAAGCAGAAGAAAAAAATTATTGGGCTTGAAGAGGGGATATTTGAAAATGCGCAGTCAGAGGTGACAAAAAAAGAATAAAATAGAACGAAGCACACCTACAACATCTAGAAAATAGTTTCAGAAGTACAGATCTAAGAGTTTACCTTAAAGAGTAGGTAGAGAGATCGAGGTAGAAAGCATATTCAAAGGAATAATATTATAACACTGTAATTGTGATATGTGAACTACTCATACCTTGAGTAGGAAGACTAAGAGATGAACCTATCAAAAATAATAACTGCGAGTTTTGAAGACATGGACAGTACAATAAGATATGAATAGAAACAATAAAAAGGTAAAAAGCCAAGGAGGGGATAAAGTTATAGAGTTTCAGTTAGTTTTCTCTTTGCTTGTTTGTTTGTTTTTGCAATCACTGTTGTCATCAGTTTGAAATAATGGAATATAAGATGTATCTATAACATTCATGGTAGCCTCAGATCAACAAACCTACAATAGATACACCAAAAATAAAAAGCAAGAAATTAAAACATACCGCCAAAGAAAATCACCTTCACAAAAAAGAAGACAGAGAGGGGTAAAAAAGAGGAAGAGAAGACTACAAAACAACCAGAAAACAAATAATAAAATGGCAAGGGAGTAAGAACTTACTTACTTATCAATAATAACATTGAATGTAAATAGAATAAACTTTTCAATCAAAAGACATTGGATGGCTGAATGCATTAAAAAGCCCCAACTAGCTGTTCTCTATAAGAAACATACTTCACTTCTAAAGACACACATAGACTGAATATAAAAAGATGGAAAAAGATATTCCATCCAAATAGAAAATAACAAAAATGAGTATCTATACTTATATCACACAAAATAGATTTCAAGACAAAAACTATGAAAAAAGATAAAGAAGGTCATTATATAATGATAAGAGGGTCAATCCAGCAAAAAGATAGAACAAGTATACATATGCACCCAACACTGGAGCACCCAGATATATAGAGCAACTATTACTCTAACTAAAAAGAGGGATAGAGATCCTGATACAATAATAGCTGGAGACTTCAATATCCACTTTTAACATTGGACAGATCATCTAGACAGAAAATCAACAAAGAAATATCACACTTAATGTTGTAGTATAGAACAAATTGACCTAATAGATGTTTACAGAACATTTCATCCAACAGCTGCAGAAGACACAATTGTCTCTTTGGCACATGGATCATTCTCAAGGATAAACCATATGTTAAGCCACAAAACAAATCTTTTTTTTTTCTTTTTTTCTTTTTTTGAAGCAAGGTCTCATGCTGTTGCCCCAGCTGGAGTTCAGTGGCATGATCTTGGCTCACTGCAACCTAAACCTACCAGGCTTGAAGGGATTCTTCCACCTCAACATTCCAAGTAGCTAGGACTTCCATGATTGGAATCTAAAGCCTGAATAGATCAATAACAAGTAATGAGATGAAAGCCATGATAAATAGTCCCCCAGTAAAGAAAAGCCTGGGATCCAATGACTTCACTGCTGATTTTTACCAAACATTTAAAGAAGAGCTAATGCCAACCCTACTGAAACGATTCTGAAAAATAGAGCAGGAAGGAATACTTTCAGACTCATCCTATGAGGCCAATATTACCCTGAAACCAAAA
>NW_016107504.1:456057-463712 GCF_001604975.1 Cebus imitator
AAAAAAAAAAAAAAAAAAAGAAAGAAAGAAAGAAAGAAAAAAGAGGAAGCTATAGGCAAGTCTCTATGATGAACATTAATGCAAAACCTCATCCAAATATTAACAAAACAAATTCAGCAACACATTAATGAGGTCATTGATCATGACCAAGTGGGATTTATCCTAGGCATGCAACGATATTTCAACATCACAAATCAATCAATGTCCTACCCTATCAACAGAATGAAAGACAGAAAGCATATAATTCCAATTGATGCTGAAAATCATTTGATAAAATTCAACATCCTTTCATGATTAAAAACCCTAAAAAATCTGCGTATGCAAGGAACATACCTCATTGCAATAAAAGCTATATGTGACAGATCCACAGCTTAGTATCATATTGAATAGGGTAAAACTGAAAGCCTTTCCTCTAATATCTGAAACGGGAGAGAGATACCAACTTTTACCACTGTTATGCAACATAGTACTGTAGGTCCTAGCAAGAGAAATCAGACAAGAGAAAGAAGGGCAACAAAATTGGAAAGGAAAAAGTCAAGTTATCCTTGTTTGCAGGTAATATGATCTCATAGTTGAAAAAATCTAAAGGACCCACCAAAAAACTATTAGAACTGATAAATTCAGTAAAGCTGCAGGATACAAAATCAACATATATAAATCAGTAACATTTCATATGCCAACAGCAAACAATCTGAAAAAGAAATCAAGAAAGTATTCCAATTTACAATAACTACAAATAAAATAAACTACCTAGGAAGAAACCTAACCAAAGAAAAGAGCTCTGCAATGAGAACTGTAAAACAATGATGTAAGAAATTGAAGATGGCAACAAAAAAAATGGAAAGATATTTCATGTTGATGAATTGGAAGGTTCAATTTTATTAAAATATTCATACTACCCAATGCAATCTATAGATTCAATGCAATACCTATTAAAATGTAATACCAATACATCATTCACATAAATAGAAAAAAATTCTAGAATGTGTATGAAACCACAGAAGACCCAGAATAGCCAAAGCCATCCTGAGTAAAAAGAGCAAAATTGGAGGAAACACATTACCTGACTTTAAATTATACTACACAGTTATAGTAATCAAAGAAACATGGTACTGGCATAAATACAGACATATAGACCAAAGGAAAATAGTAGAGAATTCAGAAATAAATCTATACATTCACAGTGAACTTATTTTCAACAAGTGTGCCAAGAACCTATGTTGGGGAAAAGACAGGCTCTGAAATTAATGCTGTTGGCAAAACTGCATATCCATATGCAGAAGAATGAAACTAGACCCTTATCTCCCACCGTATGCAAAAATCAAATCAAAACGGAATAAAGGCTTAAATCTAAGATCTCACACTATGAAACTGCTGAAAGAAAACTTTGGGAAAACTCTCCAGAACAATGGACTGAGCACAGATTACTTGAGCAATACCCTACCACAAGCACAGGTAACCAAAGTAAAAATGAACAAAGGGGATCACATCAAGCTAAAAAGCTTCTGCCAGCAAATAAAACAATCAGCAAATTGAAGAGACTACCCACAGAATGGGAGAAAATATTTCAAACTATTCATCTGACAAGGGATTAATAACCAGAATATGTAAGAAGCCAAAATCAATAAATAAGAAAATATCTAATAATCTGATTAAAAATGGACTAAAGGTCTGAAGAGACATTTCTCGAGAAGATATACAAAAGGCATTTCTCAAGAGAAGACATACAAAAGGCAAACAGGTATATGAAAAGGTGCCCAATATCACTGAACATCAGAGAAATGAAATAAAGATTACAATGAGATATTATCTCACCATAGTTAAAATGGCTTTTATTCAGAGTCAGGCAATAATGAATGCTGGCAAGGATGTGGAGAAAAGGGAACCCGCTTACATTCTTGTTGGGAGTGTAACTTACTACAGCCAGTTTGTAGAACAGTATGGAGGTTCTTCAAAAAACTAAAAGTAGAATTACCATATAATCCAGCAATCCCACTGCTAGGTATATACCCAAAAGAAAGGATATCGGGATATCAAAGAGATGTCTACACCCCTGTATTTACTGCTGCACTATTCAAAATAACCATGATTTGGAAGCAACCTAAGTGTCCATCAAGAGACAAATGGATAAAGAAAATGTGGTACTTACACACAATGAAGTACTATTCAGCCATAAAGAAGAACGAGATCCTGTCATTTGCAACAACATGGATGGAACTGGAGCATTATTAGGTTAAGTGAAATAAGCCAGGCACAGAAAGACAAACTTTGCATGTTTTCCACTCATTTGTGAGAGCTAAAATTTTAAACAGTTTGAGATAGATATTACAAGGATGGTTACCAGAGGCTGGGAAGGGTAGAGGTGGATAGAGGGAAATTGGAGATTATTACCAGGCACGAAAATATAGTTATATAGAATGAATAAGACCTAGCATTTGATAGCACAAAAAGGTGACTGCAGTCAACAACAAATTAATGTACATTTTAAAATAACTAAAAGCGTAACTGGAATGTTTGTAACACAAGGAAAGTAAAACTGCTTGAAGTGATGGATACCCCATTTACCCTGATGTGATTATTACAAATTGTATGTCTGTAACAAAATATATCATGTAACCCAGAAATATATATACCTGATGTGCACCCATAAAAACTAAAAATTTTATAAAAAGAATTAAAAACAAATTTAGGACAATATAGATTACTTTTTAGAGTGTTCATTCAAAATCGTTAAAACTAAGTTTTTGTGTAAAACCTTTTGTTACCTGTAAATTTTACTTTTATGGAACATCTAGTTCCTAAGAATAGCAGATAAAGGCATTACTGTCATTAAGAAACTGTTAACTCAAACAATTCAATAGCAAAACAACAAATAATCTGATTTTAAAGTAGGCAAAATACCTGAATAGACAGTTCTTAAAAGAAGCATACTAATAGCCAACAACAGTTACATGAAAAAATATTCAACATCACCATATCAAGAAAATGCAAATAAAAACTGCAATGTGATGTCACTTCACCCCAGTTAGGATGGCTATTATAAAAAAGAGAGAAAACAAACAAATATTAGCAAGGATGTGGAGAAAAGGGAACTCTTATATACTGTTAGTGGGGATGGAAGTTAGTACAGCCATTATGGATAACAGTGTGGAAAGTCCTTTAAAAAATAAAAACACGCAGGGTGCAGTGGCTCACGCCTGTAATCCAAGCACTTTGGGAGGCTGAGGTGGGCGAATCACAAGGTTAGGAGTTCAAGACCAGCCTGACCAACACGGTGAAACCACCTTTCTACTAATAATACAAAAATTAGCCAGGCATGGGGGCACGCACCTGCAATCCCAGCTACTCAGGAGGCTGAGGCAGGAGAATTGCTTGAAGCCGAGATCATGCCACTGCACTCTAGACTGGGCAACTGAGCAAGACTCTATCTCAATAAAAAACTAAACAAACAAATAAATAAAAATACAATTATCAGTATGTCCAAGAGATATCTGCCCTCCCATGTTTATTTCAGCACTATTTTCAACAGCAAAGATATAGAATCAACCTAAGTATTTATCAATGGATTAATGGATGTAAAAAAATCCATACATATATACAATGAAATACTATTCAGCCTTTAAAAAGCAGCAAATCCTGTCATTTGCAGCAGTGTGGATGAACCTGGAGAAAATTAAGTCCCAAAAGCAATTACAACACAAGCAAAAACAAAAACAAAAGTTGACAAATGCAAGCTAATTTAACTAAAAAGTTTTTGCTTAGCGAAAGAAACTATCAACAGAGTAAACAGACAACCTACAGAATGGGATAAAATATTTGCACACTATGCATCCAGTAAAGGTCTGATATCCAAAATCTATCAGGAATTTAAACAAATTAACAAGCAAAAATCCAACAACCCCCTTAAAACTGGGCAAAGGACATGAACAGACATTTTTCAAAAGAAGACATACATGCAGCCAACAAATGAAACATACGAAAAATTGTTGAATATTACTAATCACTAGAGAAATACCAATCAAAATCACAATGCAATACCATCTCTCATCAGTCTGTATGGCTGTAGTAAAAGGTCAAAAAATAACAGATGTTAACAAGGTTTTAGAGAAAAGGGAACGCTTACACGCTGCTCATGGGAATGTAAATTAGTTCAGCCATTGTGGAAAGCAGTTTGCTGATTTCTGAAAACACTCAAAGCAGAATTGTCATTTGACCCAGCAATCTCATTATTGGGTATATACCCAAAGGAATATAAATCATTCTACCACAAAGACACATGCACATGTATGTTCACCACAGCACGATTTACAATAGCAAAGTCAGAGAATCCACCTAAATGCCCATCAATGGTAGACTGAATAAAGAAAATGTGGTGCAAATACACCATGAAATATTTCACAGCCATAAAAAAAGAATGAGATCATGTCCTTTGCAGCAACATGGATGAAGCTGGAGGCCATTATCCTAAGTGAACAAACACAGGAACAAAAAAACAAATGCCACATGTTCTCATGTATAAGTGGGAGCTAAACACTGAGTACATATGGACACAAAGAAGGGAACAACAGACACCAGGGCTTACTTGAGGGTGGATGGAGGAAGAAGGGTGAGAATCAAAAAACTCCCTATCAGGCACTATGCTTATTACCTGGATGATGAAATAATCTGTACACAAACCCCTGTGACACACAATTTGCCTATATAACAAACACATGTGCTCTTGGACCTAAAATATAAGTTTGAAAAATTTGAAAAGTTGTTTTCTTTGAAGTAGAAAATGGAATAGTGGTTACCAGAAGCTGGGGAGGGTATGGGGTAGGGAAGGATGGAGAGAGGTTGGTCAATGTGGAAAAACTCACAGTTAGGAAGAATATGTTTTGGTGTTCTTTTACACAGTAGGGTGACTATAGCAAATATCAATGTAGTATATGTTTCAAGATAACTAGAAGAGAAGATTTTGAATGATGTCACCACAAATAAATGAAAAATGTTCAATGTGATGGATATGGTAATTGCCCCCATTCGATTATATACTATATAGTATATTTAACATTGACAATCACGTTGTACCCTACAAATATATACAATTATGTGTCAGTTATAAATTTTAAAATTAAGGGTTTTTAAAAAAAAGGACTCTGCCCAAAATTTAAAAAGGCTCAATTTAGAGAGGCATGACAATTGAGATGCAAAGCAAAAGGAAATACTAGACAGAGGTTAGAAACCAAGTGACAGGGGATGAAAGACAGCATTTGATTTCTCACTTGGAGCTTGAGGAACCTGTATAGAAGCATCGTTTGAGCTGGGACTTAAGTAATACATAGATAAGCAGAGGAAGGGAGGTGTCAGAGAAAATATAGGGCATTTTAGGCAGAAGGATCAGAACGAACAAAGATTTAAGAAAAGTGAATGACAATGGTCCCATGTGGCTATATCTGAGTACTCATGAGGTGGGGACATAGTGGAAATATATCAAACTGGCAAGATCAGTTGAGATCAGATCATATAAGGTTTTACATGTTAAGCCAAGAAGTCGGATTGTAATGAGTAATTAGGAGCCACCAAAGACCCCTGGGCAGAGAAAGAGGCATGATTCAACCAAGTTATGGCAAATGTCAAACAGGAAGTTCAACTCTAATGAAACTTTAAGGGAAGGACTGGATATAGGATGACCAGCTAGCAGGTTACTGAAATAGTTTCAGTACCCTATTTCAAAGAAATTATGAGGGTCTATATTAAGGCAGCAGGAATAGAAAGATCTGATAATGGAGACAGCAATAAAGTAGATAGAATCTGCATGACTGATTAGGTGAGCAGTGTGGATTCAAACATGATTCCGAGGTTACTCAACCAGGTGACTGGAAGGGTTGTTACATTGTTAACTGCAATTGAGAACAGTGGAGGGAGAGCAGTTTACAGATACTTGCAAGGGTGTGGCAAATATCCAAATGCTTAGAAATAGGTCTTTTATATGATTAGAAAGCTAATTTCAGTTTTTTAATAGTTGGACTGTATATAGCATGTATGAATATATATTGTGAGGACTGAAACACAGCATTGTTCATAATATGTAAACAATGTACATTTATTGCCTATCCTTGTTTTTTGTTTTGTTTTTTAACCTTCATGTGACAACAATGGCCAGTATGTTCCTGAGTATCCACCCCTGCCTCATACCCCGTATGTTCTAAAAGAAAAAAATGAAATGAATGCTGCATTATATAATTAGTCACAACTTTATTACCATGCATTTTCCTGAGAGATGGCTGTTAGAGAAAAGACAATTTCTGTGAATTTAGTGCCATAGCTAAACATTTAAAGCCCCCAGATAAATCGAAAAAAAGGCCACTCTCTGGCAAAGTTACCTCCAGACTCATAAGGGATATTTGGGTCACATACTGATATTGGAAGAAGATACAACTGAGGGTGTCTACATTTCAGACATTCACTATTTTTGTATTTAAATTCAAATCTAAAGGTCCTTATAGAGTTGTATGTGTGTAGATGTATTTATTCCAGATTGGAGTTTGCTCATTAACCTAGATTAGCACGTTAACTTAATATCAGTGGGAGATTTCTCTGGTTGGTTATACCTTAACATTCAACGACTGCTATTCTTTTGCTTAAGATTATTGGTCTTAGGTAATATAAACTAGAAGGAATATAAACCTTGATAAGCGTTGGAATAGCATGAGCAATCTGACATTCTTACAACATTGGGAAAGATACCATCTGTAATTTATTTTTTTCCACAAAACTTACATTATTGGTAGTAGAGAGGTAGGTATTATAAATAATTAGACCTTTAGCAATAAGAATCATCTGATTTTAGGCTTGCTTGTCTTTAATTGGTAGTGAATAGAAATATACATTTTTATATGTTATCTTCATTGCTAACCTGATTAGGTCCATGTAAATCCCTAGAACACCTTGAGCAAGTTTTATATTGCTTTTGAGGATACAGAAAAATGGCACATCATGGCCATATGTATAGGTTGCACATTTGGGTTTGTAAACATTGTTTGGCTCAAATTACTATCCCAATATGTAAATCCTTATACATGTTAGTAGTGAGCTCATGAGATAATTTATCCCTTCATAAATTGGGAAATATGTCTGTATTTCCCAAGTCTTAGGTTCCCTATAATGTAAGCTCCATTTTCTACAATTCGGGGGACTATTTGACTTTAAGCAAGCCTTCACATAAGATGCAAATTTGGTCTCAAAGGCAACACTGTTGAAAAATAGATAGTTAATCTGAGGAGGGGAAGGGGTTTCTTGTAGCTTCCTTACTTAGTTATGAGTTCCCTAAGATCACTAACCAAATCTCATGCATGTTTATATAGCCTACAACTTTTATATAGATAGTAGGTGCTCAAAAATGTTAATTGAAGGGATGAGTATCCTTCCTTTGTCTCATTGAGACCCATTTAAATTCATTTTAGCAATTGGGTTTGTATACTAAGAATGTTTCACCAAACCCCGTCTCTACTAAAATACAAAAATTAGCTGAGCATGGTGGCGCATGCCTGTAGTCCCAGCTCTTCGAGAGGCTGAGGCAGGAGAATTGCTTGAACCCAGCAGGCAGAGGTTGCGGTGAGCAGAGATCGTGCCATTGCACTGCAGCCTGGGTAACAAGAGAGAAACTCTGTCTC
>NW_016107504.1:464062-509731 GCF_001604975.1 Cebus imitator
AAAAGAATGTTTCACCAAACTAAAACTGAATTTGTTTTCTTTTACAGGTGCAGGAGACATTGTTGCAATCATGATCGGCAATCTGAAAGGCACAAAAATTCTACAATCTATTCAAAGAGGCATACAAGTGACAATGGTCATAGAAGTAGGGAAAAAACATGGACCTTGGGTGAATCACTATTCAATTTTTTTTGTTTCTGTGTCCTTTTTTATTATTACGGCTGCAACTGTGGGCTATTTTATCTTTTACTCTGCTCGAAGACTACGGAATGCAAGAGCTCAAAGCAGGAAGCAGGTTTGTAATGGTATTTTCTTCCAATATTAAAAAAAATTTTACTGTTCTAATTGTTTTGGGGTCATGCATTTTAATACATTTTAATTGCTAGACGATGATCTCTGCATGTTTTATGAAACCTGGTAGTTTTTAAAAGTGCATCGGCTCTTCTCAAATGTTTTATTTTCTGTATTTGTCAAAGAACTTAATCCAGCCTGATTAAGTCTTCTAACACCTCATTAGAGATCACAACCAGGATTAATCATATATGGGTGTAAATATGTATGTTCTTTTAAATAAACATTTTTTCTAAATTACAAAAACATTTCATGCTTAATATAGAAAATTAGGACATTAGAAACTACATAGGAAAAAAAGCCACCTAAAACCTGATATAGCAATATAACTATAGTCATTGCCCAAAGGTAACCACTATTATTTTATGTGTATGTGTGTATTTGCATGTGGTGGTGGGGCTGAGAAGATAAACTAGGCAAAATGTTGTGGGAAGACAAGTTAGAAGATCTAATTGTCCATGATATGCTGTTAGGCTCCAAACAGAGTCAAATATTAATAGTTTCTACCATATTATAACAGTGTATAAAAAGGTACAAGGTATAGAAATAACAGAGCAAAAACACCAAAGCATTATTGGACAGTAAAGTGCCTGTGGTTGTATGGCATTGATCCTGCCACCATTAAATTGTCCCCTCAGGTACCTGACACCCTTACATCTCTCCTTACCCAGTTTAAATTCCATGGTCACTCACACGCATATATCTTCAGTTCCCTTGGCCCTTCTTTCTCTTTGTTATAGTTGTTGGCAAAACAAATCCAGCCCTGGTTAAATCTACTTCCCACCTACTCTGTGTCTGCACCTTGCACACTGAAGTATCAGAAAAGCATTTCCAGCTGTACTGACTGATCTCACTTTAAATTTGTGACCATAAATTCAGAGTGGGTCCTTAATGCTACCAAGGAATCACACTATGTTTTCTTGACCATTTACTCTCCTACTGTTGACTAACCGTTATGTGTTCCTTTCCCTTTCTCCAACACCTCCTCCAACTTTACTCTCAATTTGTATCTTATTTTACTGAGAAAATTGAAGCTATCAATAATACTTCCACATATTCTCATCTATCTGCATCTGAGTCTATCCTATTCCCCTGCCTTGTCTTCTGTTATTATGGATGAACTGTTCCTTTGCAAAGGCTAACTCTTTCACTCATGTACAGGATTCTTTTTCTCTTTTGTATACTCAAGGACATCACTCCAGAAATTGTCTGCTCTCACTCTCCTACTTTAACAATTCCTCCCTCTCCTCTGGATCTTTTCCATCAACACACAAACATAGTATTATTGCTCCCATTTTCAAAAGATTTTCTCTTGACCCCAGGCCAAAAACCTTGAAGTTGGTCTTTATTCCCTTTTTTTTCTCACCTCCCATGTAAACTCTATCAGCAAATCCTGTTATTTCTACCTTCATTATATATCCAGAATTTCATTATTTCTTATCATCTCCATTGCTTCCATGCGATCAAAGCCACCATGATTTCTTACCTCCTCCTCCTTTCAGGTATTCTCAGTATAACAGCAGTACGGTGTGACACTTCTTTAGAAAGATCAGTAGGGATTTAATGTTTTCAGATGAAAATACATTTTTTATATGTACTGAGAAGTTTCCCTAAAGGCAATTAATTTCTGGCCACTTCATGTACTCTTTCTCCAATAAGTGAAAAGAACTCAATCTATTTGCGGGGGGCGCAGAGGGAGCAGTGAGGATTTTTATATAGCAAGAAAGTGAATTGAATTTAGGAATAGATGAGAAATTAAAATGTTGTTATAAAAACTTCATAAAGATTAGATACCAGCATATGGTAATAAGTGATGGTTATCTCAGTGTTTAAAGTTAATTGACTTCTATCCTTCTGCTTAGAGAAGCAGCTAATCACATTGGTGGCAGGTTCAGCCTGATACTGGCTGCGGTCAAAAAGACGTTTAAAATTCCTGTGCCAGGCCACTCAGTAGTTTCACACTGTGTTAATATTTGACATTTTTATATTGTGCTGTTTTTATCTGCAAGGCTGGAAGGAAATTGGTGTCCAGTGTGACAAACTACTCAAAGGTTATAATTACAATGACAAGAGTGTTTGGTTAGCATATGTTCACGGTGGGGTATGTGTTTCTTTATTCTCAGTGCTATAATAAATTTATTAACATGGCATTAAACCCTATCAGAAAATAATAAGGTTTATAAAGAACCTTGTCTGGTGTTACAGAGCTTCATTGGACATTTAGCTCTGGTCTCCTCACTTATTTAATTTTCATAGTTTATAATACATTTTATGAAAATTAACCTCTATAGAAATTGTCAAGAATAGCATTAAAACTTCTCATCTACAGAATTGGAGAAGGCTTTTGAAGAGACTTTTAAAAACTACTTAATGGACTATATCTGTTTATCCTTTGGAGACTAAAAGATTAAATATATGGCTGATAATCCTTTTAGCTTATAAATATTCAAGGGTGCTAGAAGGTTATTTATATATTTAATTTTCATGACTTAGTATTAATTTTTAAAAGGTAGCACTTAACACATATGCTGATTATAACTATCACTAAACATTTAACTGTATTATTTCCATTTTACTGGTAGAAATGGTGATGAAGGTGAGTTATGGAAATTTGCCTTCATTAGAATGTTAGACAAATTTAATATATTCAAGAAGTTCTTCCTTCTGAAGGTTATGACACATGGTATATAATGTCAGGCAACTGGTAACTGTGTAACCATAAATTCTGATGGCTGAATGCTCAGATGAGTCTTAGATGGAATAGCCTGATCTGTGGTAGTGTGATGTGTAAGAATACATATCATCCCTATTTTGTAGATACAAAGTTTTTAAACAGAACAAAAATGTATTAATGGATTATAAATGAAAATAACATATTAGGCCTTATAAGCTAGATTTGTGTCCCTGCCAGGAAAACCCTAACTTGAGAAAAGAAAGATTATGGGAAACCTTATGGCATACACAGATTAAACTACATTTGGGAGTGATCCCTATACATTTGACTGTAGCATGGGTTACCAAACATTTTGGGGTACAGTACATGTATCCTAACTGTATTCAAGCAGTTAATAGTCAATAACAACAATGTATCTGTTGGATTAAACACTGACCAGTGAAACAAAAGAAACCTATAGGTGAAATAGGAGCTGGCCTGGATATAATGGGAAAAGCTGAATTTACTTTTAATGAAGAGTGACTTTCAGAAAAGGATTACGAACTAAAATAGACAGATTAGAAGGAAATCATCTTCCAAGAGGAGGGAAAAGAATGGGAATACACTTGGAAAGGTCATAAAGCTTTGATAAAATGATCACACAGACCTAACACGTAATGCTAGGGAATGCTAGGAATCAATATTAGGGAAGAAAATATACTCTAACACAACAGAGTCTATTAACTATTTTACTTAAAAGTGAGCCCTAAATAACCATGGGGATAATGGCTTTTCATTTTTAGCTGTGAAAGCTCAGGCAGAGAATCTTTGAAACACATGCAGATCCCCAAATTTATGGAATTTTTTTTGTAGCAACTTGCACTGCCGATTTCTGAGTGATCTTGACCAAAGGATGGACCAAAATAAGGCTAGTAGGAATAGAACTAATACTAAGGGCCGGGCGCGGTGGCTCAAGCCTGTAATCCCAGCACTTTGGGAGGCCGAGGCGGGTGGATCACGAGGTCAACAGATCGAGACCATCCTGGTCAACATGGTGAAACCCCATCTCTACTAAAAATACAAAAAATGAGCTGGGCATGGTGGCGCGTGCCTGTAACCCCAGCTACTCAGGAGGCTGAGGCAGGAGAATTGCCTGAACCCAGGAGGCGGAGGTTGCGGTGAGCCGAGATCGCGCCATTGCACTCCAGCCTGGGTAACAAGAGCGAAACTCTGTCTCAAAAAAAAAAAAAAAGAACTAATACTAAATGATACCCATGTACTCTCATGGTAGGGAAATGGCCTTGCTGTGCAAAGTTAACCATAACCTATAACTTTATAATAATGTAAATTGAGACAAATGATTGGTTTTGTCCCCAGATAACATGGAACGTAGAAATGACAGAATAATTGCCACTGGAGACAGCATTTGTTTCTCATCATATCTGGTATACAGGCGAAGGCTAATTCTTCTAGGAAGGTTTAATAAATATTTCTGTGATATTTCCGAATTTTGTTGTAACCAAACCAAACTGTACCATAACCATATTCTGATATGGTATAATACTGGTATTGTTAGTAAAATTCAACTATCTTATATAAACAAATCATATGATAATCAAATTTATTTGAGAAATTGAACTAAAACTTCTCACAGTGTGATACCAAGGGAGAGTGACTGGCAAGAAGAAGAATTAGAATGATTTAGTGGATTACTATATTGAATACTTCTGTGCAAATTTATCACAAAGTTCAAGTGGTCATAGATCAAAGGAATAAACTGATAATTAAATTGGTATAACAATGTAAAGATGTTTGTGATGGTATTATAAACTGGATGAATTGTTCCTTTGAGCCTGTTTCTACTCCTTGTTGGCTTCTGCAAGTATCAGATATACTTATGTTGTTCATATGGCAACTTATACGTAAATACTGTGCTAACTGAACAGTATATACAGTTGACCCTTAAACAACTTGGGTTTCAACCACATGAATCTGCTTATACATGGATATTCTTCCACTTGTGCCACCCCTGAGGCAGCGAGGCCAATATATCTTTTTCCTCCTTCCCAGCCTAGTGAATGTGGAGAAAGAACGATGCAGGCCTTCATGATGATCCATGTCCACTTAGTGAAGAGAAAATATATTTTCTCTCATGCCTGTCATAGCAGCACTTTGGGAGGCCAAGGCAAGTGGACTGCTTGAGCCCAGGAGTTTGAGACCAACCTGTGCAACATAGCAAAACACTGTCCCTGCAAATAATAGAAAAATTAGCTGGGCACGGTGACTGCGCACCTGTAGTCCCAGCTACTTGAGAGGCTGAAGTGGGAGAATCACTTGAGCATGGGAGGCAGAGGTTACAGGAGCCGAGATCATGCCACTGCATTCCAGCCTGGGAGACAGTGAGACCGTGTCTTTAAATATATATATATATATAACAAATATATATATATATATATATATATATTGTTTTCTTCCTTATGATTTTCTTAATAACGTTTTCTTTTCTCTACTTTATTGTACAAACACAGTGTATGATTTACATAACATACAACATACGTATTAATTATTGTTTAGGTTATCAGTAAGGCTTCCAGACAACAGTAGACTATTAGTAGTTAATTTTGGGGGGAGTCAAAAGCTATATACATGGAATCTTGGCTGCTTGAGGGTTAGTGCCCATAACTGCCATGTTGTTCAAGGCTCAACTGTATACTATATATAGTATACTGTATGTAAATACTATGCTAACTGTATAGTTACTATATAGAAACTGTACTGACTACCATACTAACTGAAATGATAACATGTAAATACCATACCAATAGTTACTGTACTGACAGTTTTATTATAAAAAGGCTTTGACCAACAGAATGGATTGTGAGGAAAAAGGTAACACAACAGATGTAGTTGCTTACTCCTTGCATGTCCCCAAGGGAACCATGATTGCCCCTGACCAGCTTTGGGAATGTGTCTCTCAAAGTGTTCTTTATGTTAGCAATTGATAATTTCGTTATATACACCTGGAACAATGGACCATGTTGTGGCAACCTGTCAGAGCTGCTTTTCACAACAATCAAGATTGAGGATATCCTAGTTTCATTGTTGGGGTCCTGAGTTTCAGGCAATATGGCCAGTTGCTAGAAGGATACACCTAGTAAGCAGTTCATTCATCTAAGTCTTCAACCCTAACACTTAAATTGGCTCGCTGGGCAGAGATATGCCATACATTTCTGTAGTTTGCTGCCAGAGAGAAAGACCACTCCTGTGTGCTCTCAGATGAGAAAGGACTAGGCTACATTAATATCTTAAAATCTGTCCTTCAACTTAAAGCATTACTAAAAAGTATCTAAACTATTTCTGGTTACATTAAGTTTTCTCTACTCCATAGTACACGAAATTAGCTGGAAGATTCATTAAGTACCTGCACACTGTGCCACTATCAACATATATACATTTGTGGTTGATATGCTCACATGTATGTATCCATTTCTGCCTATGTTTGAGAGTAGTTCAGGGTTTTTTACAGAAATCATGAGAATTTTGACTCTTGAATATGAAGAGCAGATTAAATCCTTGTCTAAATGGGACTTCGTTTTACAGTCTTTCTTCTGACTTTCTCACTAAAGAAAAGAAAGCTTGTATAATGGGTCTCAGGATTCTTATATACTCACTTACTCTAATTTTACATTTATATCACTAATTCTTTTTCCAGCTTTATTGAAGTATAATTGACAAATAAAATTTGTATATATTCAAGATGTACGACGGGTTGATTTGATATACATATTAATTGTAAAATGATCAACATAAATTAACACATCTATCCACACACATAGTGGGTGAGGATACTTAAGATCTACCCTCTTAGCAAATTTCAAGTAAACTATGCTATATATCAGATCCTCAGGATGTATTCATCTAAAATTTTGAACTCATAGAAGCAGAGAACAGAGAAGTGGTTGCTGGGGTGGGGGTATGTGTTGAGGAAATGGGGAGATATTGGTCAAATGACACAAGCTTGCAGTTATACCACAAATTCTAAAGAGTGTTAATCACATTTCTTCAAAAAAATGCTATAATCTGAGCTATAACCTATCTACTGGGTGAAACTCCCCCTTTCTTCATGGTTCTTCCTTGTAGTGTATTTCCCTACACTGCCCACAGTGATGTTCTTCATGGGTGTGGTCTGCGCTCTTATTTATCCCCTCATCTGTAGTTCCATAGATTTATAGGAAGCTTTTTTATAGCCTGCACCTCCTCTTACCTGTAGGAATACTTTCGGTCAAATATTACAGATAAGCTTGTGTTGAATAAAATGGATTTCTTTCAATTTTCATATACCTAAACAGCCACATGGCTCAGACTTCTATTTTGTTCCTAGGAATATATCTGAGAAAAAGAATCCTCTTACTGTAATTCTTGATTTTAAATATCTGTGTTAAAACTCTTAGCCAATTTTTTATGAAAATCTTTATTTTTAAAATATGGTGACTTAAGTACAGAAAAATCTAGTTTGCTTGTATCTGTCTCCTGTCTTGCTTTTACACACCCTGTCCTCCATCAAGTAATTAGGTTTGACTACATACTTAATACTATTCATGTGGATTTCAGTTAAGCTAAAAGCTGAATGCCCTGGAAGCAAAAATGAGGCTGACAAATCACCAGACTGAAACTTGTATTTTAACTATTTGAATATAAATACACCAATAAACTGGGTAGAATATCTCTGCATTCACTATAATTTCAAAATTGAACATTGTAATAAAGAATGATAATTGGTTTGACACTTCGTCTTCAACCCCAATAAATTCCCATTCAGAACCAAAAAAAGACCCTTATAATTGAGATTCTTCAGTAAGTAGAGTGAATGCAGCTTTTGATTAGTCAGAATAGCCGCATTAAGCTTCTGTTAAGAAAACTGGCCAACAACCAGCTTTGAATCAGTCTTCCATTCTACTGCCAAATATTCTTAGACCAGGTATCTCTTAGGATTAAAGAGAAGGAGGGGAAAGGTGAAAGGCAGTTGACATAATGTACTTGTTTTTTTAAATTCCCCAAATCACAGTAAGTAGCCAATTTGAGAAGAATTTTAAGATTGGATAATTGCTTGCTTTGAACGGGTTTTTTAATTTTTTTCAATTGTCTTCTTCACAAGGAATGTGAAGGCTTTTTAAAGGCTTCTTTGCATTACACAATGGAGGCAGTGTACAATAGTGGCGAGATCATGGGCTTTAAAGTCAGATAGAACCTGAGCTTGAATTGAATCACAGCTCTGAAGCTAACCAGCTGTCTGGACTTTAGTCAAGCTTCTGAACCTTACTTTTCTTGTCTATAAAACTTGGATATCAAAATAGCTATTTCACAATGGTGTTAATTATTAAACAAGATGGCACATGTAAAAAGCTTACAACCTGACACATGGTAAAGGCTCAATTAATGTTTAAACCTTTCTTTTCCCAAACTTAATAGAGTAGAGGATTTTAATAATTAAAATGAGAAGTGTCTTGCATGAGAAAATCAAGAACGTCTGTTTATATTTTCTAAATTCAGAAAATAGTTTTTGAGCAAACTCTAGCAAATAGGGAATTTTTTTCTAAGTGACTAAGGCCCAGTCCTCCAGCTACTCACAATCTAATAGGAGAGAAAGGAACATTGATAATAGAATTACTGAACAAGATAAGAGGTGGAAGCAATGTGTTATTAGGATTTATAAACTAAGGAAATTCTGATCAGGTGGCAAGGCATTGGAAAAGGGGAAAGTATCCAATGTAATTTGTATAATCAGATACATTCTTGAAATTCTGTTTAAGGAGTAAGATATAAATTACAGTCCACATGGGGCATATTGTCTAAATGTCGAGGTATATTTGGGCAAAAGTTGGCATAATGTTGTTCAAACATATGTATTGAATATAATCTACTCGGTCCTAATACTGTTCTCATATTTCAGTTTTTTTAGAGGGACGCATGCATCTCAGAACTCTTGCTATCAGTGTCATGGTGAAATATCTTGAGTGCTATCTTGAATATCTTAAGGCAGTTTTGTGAGTGACTTGCTTTTAAGCTCTAAAAATAAAGTTGGTGTTTTTTACTAAAATCACTTGTCTTGCATCCATATTTAAAGAAAGTAGCTTTTCTTTATATAAGACCGGTAGGAGCTATTGAAATATTCAGATTTTCTTTAAAACACATTTTTATTCTGAGGCTGCTTTGTTAAACATTAGTTTATGCTATGCTGCAAATCTTTTAGAGATCCTTTATAATCAAGTCTCTTGTCTAGTGTCTTCTGGCATTTTGGATTTGGCCGTATTTTTTTTTTTCTATGTTCTCCCCCCACCGTCATTTTCTGGCACTGATCTTAGTGCAAGTTCTACTCTTCTCCTGGGCATAGACTCAGACATTACATGCAAAGTTTCCCTTTGACCCCACACTTCAAATTAATTAGCATTATAGTCGTGGCTATAATTGAGAAAGTTATATATTTGACATTAATTCCTAATGAATTGATAAGCATTAACACCGGAGCTTCAGACATTTATATTGTATTGAATGGAATATTTTGCAATGAGAAATCAGACTATATAGACTGAATCAAGTAAATACCCTAGAGAGTTATCACTTCCTTATGAGAGCTTTCCCCTAACTGTGTTATGCAGCTTGTTGCCTAAACCTAAATTAGAATTGCTTTCAGGACAAAGGGCAAAATGATTGTGAAAGACATCATCAACTACATTACATTTTTTCCCTTTTCTTCTTGCTGGCTCTATTTTTTTCTCATTTGTGTTTTTCTCCTCTCAATGTCTAACTGACTCATGATCTATGCGAAAAGAAAGTAGTGAAGTGTAGGTGTCTGGTCCAGGGCCAGGACCATGAAGGCATACAGGTGGAAGGATTGCCACAGTTTGACAGACCCTAGAATCCAGGAGCTAGAAAAACATCAAAAGACAGCAGAGTTATGCATGGTTATATTGTAATGGACTCTTGGAACATGAAGAGCAGAGTTCCAGTACCAGCTCTATTAGTTAGACGCTGCATTCCCTTTTGGATAAGTTAATGTTTTCAACCCTTCACTTGCACATCTCTAAAATGAGGATAATACCTTCTTCTGGGGGTTGTTGTGAGGATTAAATGAGGTAATGGATAACAAAAAATTATTTTAAATTGTATAACAACTGTATATTGTAAGGAAGTGACAGTACTAGCTTGTTGTTCCAAGCTTCGGTCAAAACAGATAGCTACCTTGATGTAACTCTGAGTTTCAGTGGAGCTGACACTAGCTCTGATATTTCCAACAAGACATTCGTCCTCTTTGAGCATCAGTTTTCTTCTCTGTCTCATTAGATGTCGGGCTTGGTAATGTAAAGATCCTAAGTGTACCTTGGCTCACTGTCACTCTATTATTATCTTGCAGGTAACAAAATAGAAGGGAAGATATTTGTGCTGAAATTAAGTCTCATCATAGAATTCTTTTAATTCACAATTATGTTCCAAAATGGGAGTGAAAGTGCCTTGATTAGCACCTCTTTTCCTTCTTAGGATCTAGGCCTTCCTATTCACTGTTTCTATTAAGCTTATTTGCTTGTCAGGTTATATTCTGAGAGGTTTCTGCTTTTCCTGTGACAGCAAAGAAATACTTTGGCTAGTATTCTCCTTGGCATTAAGATAAAAACCTTTCACAAAATGATATCTTATATAGGAGACAGGTTTGGGCATTAAGGAGATTCTTTGCATACTGATACTTACAGATTATTACATTCCAAAATATATTTGCTACAAGTATTTGTAGCATTTGTAGCAAATATATTTTGGCAAGTAAGTGTTATGCTTATTGATGAATGGTAGTTTACATTTTTA
Organism: Cebus imitator; assembly: GCF_001604975.1. NCBI lineage: Eukaryota > Metazoa > Chordata > Mammalia > Primates > Cebidae > Cebus > Cebus imitator. The sequence goes on from NW_016107504.1 coordinate 474,921, forward strand.
TGTAATAAACATTTTATTGAGTGTCTGCTATAAGCCAGACATTATACTAAATACTTACATTATCTCTAATTTTCATGTAACTTAAATGTCAGCTGGGGCTGGGGGTACATATGGGAAGGAAGTTGCTTATGTTCTCACAATGATCTCTGGTTCTGAGGGTCTACTTTTTGCCAAATTTCTAAGTTTGTTCATTTTACAGTTCAAAATAGGAAGATCACTTATCTTGCCATGCCACACATGCTACCATTATATTCCACACATGTAGTAGTTGGGTGTGCGCTGCTGTAAAGGAATACATGAGGCTGGGTAGTTTATAAAAAAAAAGAGGTTGATTTTCCTCATGATTCTGCAGGCTATACAAGAAGCTTGGTGCCAACCTCTGCTTCTGGTGAAAACCTTAGGAAGCTACCTATCGTGGCTGAAAGCAAGGGGGAGCACGTGTGTCACATGGTAAGAGAGGAAGCGAGAGAGAGAGAGAGAGAGAGAGAGAGAGAGAGAGAGAGAGAGAGAGCGCAGGCTCCAGGCTCTTTTAAACAACCAGCGTGAACTAACTGAGAACCCACTCATTACCACAAGGATGGCACTGAGCTCTTCATGAGAGATCTTCCTCTGTAAACCAAATACCTTCCACCACGCCCCACCTCCAACATTGGGGATCAAACTTCAATGAAATTTGAAGGGAACAAATATTCACCATATCAACACAGCATCTACCAAGTATGATACTTAGCCTCTACTTCAATTTATATGCGTATTATTTTCACTTGAGGCATTCATGTATGTAGTAGACGTTAGTGAAGGGGAATGAAGTATTTGCAGCATCACCAATAGCTTCAAATTAACACCAAATACCTCACCAAATATTACCTGGGATGTCTTTCATGGATTCCTCTCTTTATAGTCTTTTCCTCTCCTGGTAGATTCTTCCCACACCCTGACTTCACTTCTGACTCAATTATCCATAACATTTTAGTTCTTATTCCATAAATGAGCCTGTGGCTTGCTTTTGCAGACACATCTCAGTGAAACAATGCTCAGTGAAACAATATGCTCAGTGAAATAATAAAAGGCAACCACTCTCAGAATTCATCTTCTTCATAAAGCAGTTGTGGTTATAAACAGCAATATTTTTCTTAATATCAAACAGTGTAAAGGTTGGTACCACACTCATTTTGTAGATAAGTAAACAAACTCAAAGCTTTAAATGACTTGTGCGGGGTTATTCATTGGGTAATAACAAAGTCAGATATTGAACCATTTGAATCCAAATCCTATAAACTTCCACCAAACAAGACAATTCAAAAAGGAAATTGGAAAAGAGGCATGTTAATGTTCTCTGAGCTTGCAAATAGGAAGATTGCTTTGAAAATCCATAGCACTTGAATCCATTGGGGATGGGAGAAATGTACATTTCCTATTATGGTCCCAAAGTATTGTTTAAGAAAACAGGGAAACATAGTAAGTGAAAGGTCTCAATAACTTGGAAAATCCTGCCTGATATCAGGTAAATGGGACATTTATTATGGCTAATTAACTTTTGTCTTTAAAAATTCATTTGTACATTGGCTTTTACCTGATAAATATTTATTGACCCTCTCTATCTTTTTCATCATACTTCTTTAAAAAATTAGCTTTTTCTAATGCCTGCTATTTTTTTTACAGAGGCAATTAAAGGCAGATGCTAAAAAAGCTATTGGAAGGCTTCAACTACGCACACTGAAACAAGGAGACAAGGTGCATTCATGACTTTTAAATACTATTTGTTTTAAAGCAGTGGTACCAAACCATGGTTCAAGCTAAGTGTTCTTCCAAAGTACTATTTTATTGGCATTTATGAACCTTATTGACTTTTTATATGTATTTGATTCTACAAGTAGGCTGAATAATGTCCCCCCAAAGATATTTAAGATATCTATTCCCTTGAATCTGTGAGTATTACCTTATATGGCAAAAGGACTTTGCAGATATGACTAAGTTAAGGGACCTGAGATGGGAAGATTATCCTGGGTTATCCAGGTGGATTTTAAATACAATCACGGTGTCCTTATAAGAGGGAGGGACAGGGATATTTGACCACAGCACAGTAAAGGATGTGACAATGGAAGCAAGATGTTAGGGTGATACAAGGAAGAGGCTATGAGCTAAGGAATTCAGACAGCCTCTAGAAGCTGGGAAAGGTAAGAAGAGGGATTCTCCCCTGAAGCCTCCAGAAGGAGCACAGTATTGACAATGCCTTGATTATAGACTTCTGATTTTCAGAACAGTAAGAGAATAAACTTGTGTTGTTTAAGCCACTGAGTTATGATAATTTGTTACAGCAACTACAGGAACCTCATACAATACTTTAGTGTTACTTTGCTTGAACATTCATTTTCAGATTTAGGACAGTTGAGAACTACCATTGATGGGTAAAACATGTATTTCAAAAAATAGCTGTAGAACTCATGGAAATAATAAACCATTGTAAATCTTACCAAAGCCATGAAACTGCAAAAGGCTAGTGAAAGAGAGAGATCAAAGAAGATCTAAAAACATATACCATGTTCATGGGTCAGAAGACTCACTGTTGTTAAGCTATCAGTTACCCACCAAACTAATTTATGGATTTGATGCAGTTCCAGTAAAAATCCTAGTGGAAATCTTTTATAAAAATTGATAAGCTGATTCTAAGCTTAGATGAAAATGCAAAAGAACTAGAATAAACAAAACAATTTTGATAAAGAACAACTTCGGATGAGTCACACTGCCTGATTTGCAGAATTATTTTAAAGTCACAGCAGTCAAGATAGTGTCCTATTGGAAAAAGAATAGACTTATAGATCAGTGGAACAGAAGACAGAGTCCAGAAATAAACCCACACATACATAGTCGATTGATTTTCCATAAAAGTGCAAAAGCAATTCAATAAAGAAAGGATAGCTTTTTCAGCAGGTTAGCCAGTTGTTGGCTATCCATATGCAGTGGTTGGAAATTCTTAAGCAAAAAAAAAAAAAAAATACCCTATGTAAATATTAACTCAATAGATCATAGACCTTAACATAAAACCTAGAACTATGAAATTTTTAGAAGAAAACTTTAAAGAAAAATGTTTTCATGACTTGGGTGACAAACATTTCTTAGATATAACTCTAAAAACAAGTCCATAAAAGAAAAAAATGATACATTTGGCTTTGTCAAAATTAAGAATTTCTGCTCTTTGAAAGACACTTTTAAAAGAAGGAAAATATAACGGACAAACTGAGAGAAAATATTTGCAAATCATATGTCTGTTAAAGGGCTGTACCAAGAATATATAAAGAACTCTCAAAACTCAACAGTAAGAACACAACCGAATAGAAAATTGGCAAGCAAAACAGACAATTCACCAAAAAAATATGAACGGCAAGTAAGCACATAAAAGATGTTAAACATAATTAATCATTAAAGAAATACAAATTAAAGCCACAATAAAATACCGTTACATATTCATTAGAATTGCTAAAATGCATACAACTGAAAATACCAAGAGCTGACCAAGATTTGGAGCAACTGGTACTCTCATTCATTTGCTGGTGAGAATGCAAAATATATAGCCGATTTGAAAATGTTTGGCAGTTCCTTATGAAGTTAAAAATACACTTAGCATAGCACCAAGCAATCTCAATACTAGATATTTACCCTATGGGGGCGGGGGGAATCTATGTTCACATAAAAACCTGTACACAACTGTTATAGCAGCTTTATTCATAGTTGTCAAAAACTGGAAAAAAGCCAAATGTTGTTCAACTGGTAAATGGATAAACTGTGGTACATACATATTATGGAATACTCTTTACTGATAGAAGGGTGAGGGGAACCCCACTGATACATACAACATTATGGATGAATCTCAAATGCATTATGCTAAGTTTAAGAAGCCAAACTCAAAAGCCAGAAAATGCATGATTCCATTTATATGACATTCTGGAAAAGCCTAAACTATAAAAATCGATCAGTGATTTCCAGGAGCTGGGGATGAGAGGAAAGATTAACTATAAAGAGTTTGGAGGAGTTTGTTGGGAGTAATAGCACTATTCTATATCTTAATTTTGTTGAGGAATAAGTGATATATTTTTTAAAATGAAAAATATATTTGAAAAATATATTTTTCAAAATGTGCAGAACTGTACACTAAAAGGGTGAATTTTACTGTATGTGAATTGCGCTTTGTTTTTTTTAATGAACAAAGTTATAGAACTTGTACAAATGATATTTTATGTATTCTAAAATCAGGAAAAATAGTTTAAATCAGTGCTACATGTTTTTCTTTGTTCTGTTCCCCTTTTACTTCACTTTATTCTTTCATCTTTTTAAAGTCTTGATAATTTTAAATCACCTTCGAAAACTTTACAGTTAAATAATCATTCAGTGATATGATGTTCTTCCTTTTATAGGAATTTAGGCTGGTTAAGTACATGTATGTTCTGATCTTGTTCTGTAGTTTAATGTATCTTTTCTTATCTGTCAAAGTAACAATAACTATTTGCTTGTAGGAAATTGGCCCTGATGGAGATAGCTGTGCTGTGTGCATTGAATTGTATAAACCAAATGATTTGGTACGCATCTTAACCTGCAAGTAAGTTTGATTTTCTTTTATATCTTCAATAAAAATAACTGACCCACAAAAAATGTTTGTGATGGAAGAAAACTATTGTGAATATTTCCAAATAGTAAAGAAAATGTTTATTTTTAATTTATTTTCATTTAAATATAGAAGAATGGTTTATTTTTATTATTATTTATTTCTAAATACCAATGAAGTTGGTATAAGTCTAATTGTAATCTGGCTCAATTTGTTCTAAACTAATTCCATAGAAAACTGAGAATGTAGCCAGCACAATTTATATATATATATATATATATATATACACACATATGTATATGTATATATAATATATAATATATAATATACAATGTACATGTGTACACATAAACATACATAATATACATATATGTATAATATATAATATATACACATATAGATATAAGGATAGTACTGGATTATTTAATTTTAAATTTATTCTAATCCATTGAGAATAAAATAAAATAAAATAAACTTATGAGCATCTATTTGGAAGTGTTCATTCCTTAGTTTTTTAATTATCCCTCTCTTGAAGTTTGTTCTCAGCCCTCCTTCTATTAGCTACTTAATACAATAGTGGTGCTCTTGGAACATATCACATTGCCTAAAGCATCAGTACTGTGTCATTGTACTCAATACTATATTGGACTATATTATTGAGAATGTCTGTACCATTTAACAGTTAGGGAATTATAACTGTTTAAAATTTGTAATAATCAACAAAGTCTTAGGTCAGGTAGCATTCTAGCCATTTTCAAATGAGTACTAAAAATATTTTTTGGGAGCTAGAGTAATGAGGTTTTTATATTTAAAAGTACTGTATTATGGAATTTCCAAATTTTGTTTCTGTGGCTTCTTCATTGTATGAATAGTGTGTTTAAAAGAAAAGGCATCCATTCAAAGACTAAATAAAATTACATTAAGTAATCTGTTAATATATATTAGGCAAAGTGTTGCTACTTCGCAACTGATAACTATGTATTTTTTCCTTCATTAGCCATATTTTCCATAAGACATGTGTTGACCCATGGCTGTTAGAACACAGGACTTGCCCCATGTGCAAATGTGACATACTCAAAGCTTTGGGAATTGAGGTAAACATTAATATGTTATTTATATGAAGGATATATGCCTGGGCTTTGGGGAAAATGACATCCTTATTTTTTAGTTATGTAACATGCCATACTTACAGTTTATGCTTAATCTGGGCATATTTATATCATATAGACAATGAGATACCATCTTGGGCCACCTCCATTTTCCTTCTTCCTCCCTCTTTTCAAATAGACTCATTTGGTCAGAATTTGAAATAATAACCATATAAACTACCAACTTGGCATCACTCTTTCTATTTTTGTAATCTTTTACTGTTGCATAGTGACCAAACTTGTAGTTAAATAAGCATGCATAATTTGAGGAGGCATAATAAATGTTAAATTATAAGTTTATAGTTGGTAAATTTTTTAAAAGGCCTATTTTCAAGATACAACATAGAGGCAAGCTCAGTTCTTGACTTGGGAAGATACATAGATGACAGTGATTCTCATTTTCCATAGGGGACAGCATGATGTTATTTTAGGGCCTAACTTGTACCTGGCATTATTTTCAAAGTGCTGGGATCACCCAAATGAACATATCAGATGAAAGTGCACTCTGCCTGTAGCATCTTTCACCTCATTGGTGGACATAGTTACTCTGTTTCGACTGGGGCTAACAAGAGACTTTTGTGATCATCAAAAGAGATCACAGGTTTTAAAGGTTAAGAAATGTTGCTCCAATGAATCACCTATAAATAAACTTTGAAGTGATATGTCGAAGAAAAGCATGTACAGTGAGAGGCTTTTAATTTATTCAAATGCTCTTTAAAGGTGGATGTTGAAGATGGTTCAGTGTCTTTACAAGTCCCTGTATCCAATGAAACATCCAATAGTGCCTCCTCCCATGAAGAGGATAATCGCAGTGAGACCGCATCATCTGGATATGCTTCAGTACAGGGAGCAGATGAACCGCCTCTGGAGGAACATGTGCAGTCAACAAGTAGGCATCATACTAAGGGTTAATGAGTGCCCTACAAACAATCTATTGTGGATCATATGCCTGTATAGTACTCTTGCTTTTTAGCATTTGTTCCATTCAGCCATTATCACGGTCCAGGTTTTTTCCACTTAAAATAATGCCATGAAGGATGCACCCCTGCCTTAACATACATATATTCAAATGTATTTGAAATCGATGAAATGCATCAGAGCGGGGCTTATTTACAAAAGAAAGATTTATTGGAAAGCTTTTCTCCGATGCATTTTAAATCTCAGCTTATTAACTACTTACAGAGAGTAAGGAGAAAATTTAAACTTTAGAAGCCATTGTTTGTTGCAGATAAAGCAGAAATTAAGATAAAGGAGTTCTGAAATGATAAAATAGAATTCAATTTTCAAGTGCTTGATTTATACCCAGCTTCTCCAGAACCCATTTGCAAATAGGAATCTGTTTAAGGATGGTGTGTGCTGCCACCTGTTGACTATTTATCATGAAATGAACAAATTGTTAGAAACTAATATTTAATATATCATTTTCAAAATTCATATGAATTAGTATTGCAACTTAGTAATTTTATGCCAAATGAGAAATTTGAGGGAGTTCTGTTTTTTCCCTAAAAAGATACAACTCCCATAAAAATTATTTTCCCCTTAACCTCAATCTTTTTCATGTTTTTTGTTGGTTTGAAAGTCTTCTCTCAATCCTCATTTTGAGGTAATTTAATTCTAGCATAAAAGTAAACCAAAAACAGATTGTCGAGATGACTTATGAAACTTTCAGCTTCCTGTGATATAAACCTTTGTCCTCTGTAGGCTTATCAGTGCCATAGATACCACGTCTGAAGATATCACAATAAATATAAACATGCAAAGGCAAACTTTGTATTTCTTGTATCTAATCTTTAGACAATCCCTTGAATATAAACTAGATGTAAGTATCTTAACAATCTGTGAATTATTCTACCTATAATAAAGAATCATTTTCTGTTTGCCCCAGATGATCTTGTACTCTCATAATTGTGTGGTAATAGAATTCAGTAAAGATAAAAGAGAGTGTACAAGATAACTTATTGCTAGTCTTTTAAAAAACAAAATACCAATGTACTCTTTTTGTGTTCTATTCTTCTGTGGGTAGGGGTGGGGTGGGGGAAAGAGGTAAGCACAACAGATTTTGCAGAGATTTAAAAAGCAAATGAAATAATGATCCATGTTTTTCCTCCTGTATTCTTAATTTGAATGATATTAATACTCACCCAACTGCCCCAAACCAGAAACTAGGGACATCCCAAATTCTTCCCACTTCCCCTTCCTATTGATTCAACATCCATGTTCTCAACTCTGTCCCCTAATTTCCAACCTTAATTCCACAGTCATAGTTTGAGCCACTATCTTCTCTCTGCTTATTCCTTCCATTCTGGTTCACCCAAGAAATTGGGGGATCCCAGGATAATTCCTGTTTCTTCTTTAAGACTCACACCTCTTTGAGAAGCCTCTCTTGACTAGATGTGATGAACTCTACTATTGGTTTCCATAGAACTTTGATCATTGCACTTGTAACACTGAATTTTATTAAAACTTTTAAGGTTCCTTTGAGTAATGACAGTGCCTTGTATTCACTGTTGTCTGTCCAGGACCTAGCACATAGTTGATACTCAAATTTGTGTTGAATGAGTGACCACTTAAACCAGATTTAATTTTGTCTCTGATTGCATATTACTAGTTTAAACTTCTTGTGTATTAGCCATTGATTTTTATGGTGATAGTTGATTTGCATAACTTTCCAAATACATATAGTTCATGTCTGTATGTCACATCATTGGGCTAAGTTCTATTAGAGCACTGGTTTTCAAACTTAAGTACTCATTGAGTCACCTGGAGGGCTGATTAAAACAGAGAGGTCACCACCAGAGTTTCTGACTCAGTGGGTCTTGGGTGGGTCTTGGTTGGTGCCTAGGAATTTTCATTTCTAACTTCAAAGCTTTTAAAAGCCATAAGTCTTCATTTTCATACTCTTATTTTCTTTTTTGTTGGTTGTTTTACAACCTTTTACAAGACTTTTAACTATGGTTTGTAGGCTGGAGTTTGCTGGCCCCTAGGCTAAAATCTATTTTAACCTTGTACTCTCCCTGTCCTAGCCCTAGAATCAGCCATTGCTTCAGGAGGCCTTTTACTGGAAAATGGTATTTCAAAACCAGGATCTGAGCACTAGGCGTGTTTATTGTTACGAGGGTGTCATTGCTATTGGCCTTTTAATGAACAAGACTAGAAAGTATATGTGTTTACTCTCACAAATATACACACATATATACATTATTTCTCCATCATCTTATCTATCTGAAAAACAATAACCTTATACTAATACATCTGATTCAGCTCTAACACCACAGAGTTCATTCTAGCCTCCCCCTTTATTTATTTGTAACTCCTTTCTCTGACAGTGAAAGGCTCTTCTTATCCACAGTATATTTACTTATTTGTTCAATTATAGAATATACATAAAATAGTTTCAGCGTTGCTAACACATACCCCTGTGTAAAACAATTTCACTAACTAGTGTACAGTTTTTTCTGTTTTTAGCCTTATAGGTTACAGTCAAAATACTGTATTCCAAAGTTATTTAAGTTTAGTTGTTTTCTTCCCCATTCTCTTCATGTGGTTATGTATTTCATTTATAATACAATTAAGTTTATTTATTACTGTTTTTATTCAATTTTGGGCATCCCTCCAACTTCCTGGTTGATTTTTTAAAAATCTATCTATATTTATGTTTATGAAGAAGCATTGGTAATTTTTTAAGTGCCCAGGTGATTGAAATGTATAGCCAGATTTAACAGCTTGCTATATTTAAGGTAAGGAAGAAGTAGAAGACATAATTTTTGCTCTTAGGGAGGCTATAATCTAGGTAGAAATAAGCACACATATGGGAATCAAAAAAGGATCAGTTATAAATCAATGTAATAATGCCATATGTACTTTACATAAGATTTAGCATAAATTATATAATTATTAAAGTTACAGGGAATGAGTATGATAATCAGAGTATGATGAAATGAAATAAGGAAGTCTTCTTGGAAATGAATGTTGAATTTTGTCTTAAAAGAAGAGAGGGATAAAATCATCCTAAAATTGCTATTTCTTTTTAAAGATGAAAATCTACAGCTGGTTAACCATGAAGCAAATTCTGTGGCAGTGGATGTTGTCCCTCATGTTGACAACCCAACCTTTGAAGAAGATGAAACTCCTGATCAAGAGACTGCTGTTCGAGAAATTAAATCTTAAAATCTGTGTCAATAGAAAACTTGAACCATTAGTAATAACAGAACTGCCAATCAGGGCCTAGTTTACTATTAATGAACTGGATAAATTTAATAAAATAAGAGTGATACTGAAAGTGCTCAGATGACTAATATTATGCTATAGTTAAATGGCTTAAAATATTTAACCTATTAACTTTTTTCCACAAACTCATTATAATGTTTTTCATAGGCAAGTTTCCTCTCAATAGTGATAGCAACATTTTTAGACATTCAAAACTGTCTTCAAGAAGTCACATTTTTCATTTATAACAATTTTCTTATAAAAACATATTGCTTTTAAAATGTGGAGTAGCTGTGATCACTTTATTTTATGATAGTATCTTAATGAAAAATACTACTACTTTAGCTTGGGCTATATGTGTCAGGGTTTTTCTCCAGGTGCTTATATTGATCTGGAATTGTAATGTAAAAAAGCAATGCAAACTTAGGCTAGTGCTTCATGAAATGCCTATTTAAGCTACTTTAAGTTAATAGAACAAGTTTAAAGCAAAATATTCATTTTAACTTTTTGTTGTTTTCAAAATTAAGCTAAATGTGCTTCATGTGAGTGTCAACCATAGTTTCTCAGAGATTATGGACTGAATTGATTGGTATATTAACGACACCAATTCGACACAAGATTAGACAGAAAGGTTCCTTACAAAAACACTGCGTAGCTATTTCTCAAACTTGTGGGATTTTTCAAAAGCACAGTATATGAATCATACTGTTTGACAATGGTAATGACAGAGTAAGTAACACTAATATTGGTCATTGATCTTTGTGCATGAATTAGTCTACGGAAAAGTGTTCTGTAAAATTAGTTGTTGAAAATGATTTCCAAGCAATGTTACTTTGAAAATTGAGTTTATGTTTGACCTAAATGGGCTAAAATTACATTAGATAAACTAAAATTCTGTCCCTGTAGCTATAAATTTTGTGAATGCATTTTATTGGTGTTTGAAAAAGAAGGTGGGGGGGAATTCCAGGTGCCTTAATATAAAGTTCGAAGCTTCATCCACCAAAGTTAAATATAGCTATTTAAGAATGCACTTTATTTGTACTCTTTGTGGCTTATCTTTTGTTTTAGAGTTTTGTTCAAATTCCAGCAGAATTTAGGCAACAATAAAACAGACATGTATTTTTGTTTGCTGAATGGATGAAACCATTTCATTCTTGTACACTGATTTGAAATGCTGTAAATATGTCCCGATTTGTATTGATTCTCTTTCAATATAAAATGTAAATAAAATATTCCAATAAAAGCTTGTGTCTGGTGTTAGTTTAACTGTCTATATTAGCATGTTTCTTGTGCCACTATAAAGGAATACCTGAGACTGGGTAATTTATAAAGAAAACAGGATTAACCAGCTCACGGTTTTGTAGGCTGTATAGGAAACATGGGGCCAACACCTGCTCCACTTCTGGTAAGGGCCTCAGTAAGTTTACAATCATGACAGAAGGCTAAGTGGAAGCAAACACATCACATGGCAAAAGCAGGAGGAAGAGAGAGAGAAGCAAGAGGTCTCAGACTCTTAAACAAGCATATCTTGCATGAACTGACTGAGAACTCACTTATCACCAAGGGGACGATGCTAAATCATTCATGAAGGATCAATCTCCATTATCCAATCATCCCCACCTGGCCTTACCTCCAAGATTAAGAATCACATTTCAACATGAGATTTGGAAGGGACAAATGTCCAAACCCTATCACTGTCATATACTAACTTTTCATATATAATATGCTTGGATTTGGGAGGGAACAAAATGGTTGGATGTAAATGGTCATTTATACATTTGATCAATAAACACTAAAACTTTAGTATGATATTTTTACATATTACATAGAGAGGAATGGATGCCATTGTAGTATCATTCAACCTACCATGAATTATCATTAAATGTCAGCAAGGTAAACAAGAGGTTGACCAGTAATAATATAACATTAAAATAGACCTTGATGCCAGTCCATCTTCATGCTTTAAAGTTTTTCTTCAGCCTTCTCTTTGGTAGTATGACTGTTAGGATGCTATTAATGTATTAAGTGCATCTTTCTTTCGTCAAGCATGTTAAGGATACAAACATGCTTGGAACACCTCAGCACTAGGATTATCAAAACGGGTACATGTTTCTTATGTGGTGACATGCCGGGGACGGGGGTGGATGTGTAATGCCTATATTATTTCCCTATACTCTTAGAGAGTTAAACTCTTTTCAAGTTTTGTGGGACTTCTTTTGGAACATTTTTAATGTTTTGTTTTTTTTTTTTTTAATTTTTAACAGGTGTACTGAAGTATAATTTACATAATTTACCCATTTAAAATATATAATTGGAATATGGTTAGCAAATGTGTAGAGCTGTACAACTATTACCACAATCCAGTTTTAAAACATTCCATCACTCCAAAACATTCTCCCATGCCCATTTGCAGTCAGTTCCCCCTCCCATTCCCAGCCTCACACCACCACCAATCTGCTTTCTGTCTCTATAGATTTGTTTATTTTGGATATTTCATATAAATGGAATCATACATCATGTGGCCTTTTGTGACTGGCTTCTTCCCCTTAGCAAGTTTTCAAGGTTCCTCCATGTTGTAGCATATATCAATACTTTGTTCCTTTTCCTTGCTGAGCAATATTCTATTGTATGAGTGGCTATCCATTCAACAGGTAATGAATCCTTGGACTATTCTTACTTTTTGGCCATTATGGATAATGCTGCTATGCACATTCACATGTAAGTCTTTGTGTAGATGTATGTTTTAGATTATCTTGGTTATAAACCAAGGAGAGAAATTCTGTGCCACTTGTGAATTTTCTTCCTGCTATTATCTTTTGACATTCTCTAGCTTGAGCATCAGACTTTATGCTACACTCTCACATAGTAGTAAAAATATAAGCTGTTGTTTTTTAACAGTGGGAGTAATGTTTGTATGTCTATGGAGTCTCCAACTTAAGAAAGGCTTTCACAGTTTATTTGTAAGTTTAATGGAACCCAGGTTGTGTTATCTTATAAATAAGAATATATATGGTTCCCAGGTCAATCAGTAAAAACATATTTAGAGATACAATTGGAATGGTAGGAAGATTCCTTCCCCCACCTACATCTAGTTTCTGTTCACTTATGAAATATTTTATTTAAGTTCGATGATGTTGAGAAATGTTATCACCTTAGGCTGTAACAAATTTTGAATTATTTACCTTGTTCATTGCTTTTTGCTGAGAGTTAATTTTTTATATTTTTAAACATTGAACAATATAAAATTTAAACAAATGTAGTACATGAGACTTAAAATAAATTCATTATTATGATGGACACTTTGACCTCCTGAGATGAATGTTCATTATCCTCTACTATCAGAGCTAAAGTGAAATGTTTGAGAAACCTTATCCACTAGTTCTCAACTTTTTTCTACATAAACAGTCTCATGAATGTGGAACACTAATAGGCATACCTAGACTTTTGTGGTTAAGAGAGTAGTACAAATAAATAGGATTTAGTATGGAAGGTTAGTGGCAATTTCCTCTTCTAGTTATAATCCCAACTGATAACCCACGTCTAAACCACTGCCTTAGAAAACTAAACAGTCATGTCCTGTTATAAACATTTTTTTTTTTTTTTGAGACAGGGTCTCGCTCTGTCACCCAGGCTGGAGTGCAGTGGCACAATCTCAGTTCACTGCAACCTCTGCCTCCAGGCTGAAGCGATCATCCTACCTCAGCCTAGCGAGTAGCTGGGACCACAAGTGCATACCACCACACCAGCCTAATTTTTGTACTTTTTTGTAGAGATAGGCATGTTCTCCAGACTGGTCTCAAACTCCTGAGCTCAAGCAATCTGCCCACTTTTCAGCCTACCAAAATGCTGGGATTACAGGCATGAGCCACCGCCCCCAGCCCCTGTTATAAACTTTTTAAAAAAGCAATTCAGTGATCTAAAATTCATTAACAGCCTGTTTTTTAGAAGATATCTATGTGGGTCTTAATAGAAACATGAGTATCCCCAATTCGTTGTAGAGTTTGATTTTCAAATATCTAATTTGCTTTAAATCAGTGCACCTAAAGCTTTAATGCGCCTACAAGTTACCTGGGGATCTTGTTAAAATGCACATTCCAATTCAGCAGGTGTAGAAGGAAGTATGAGATTCTGAATTTCTAGCAAGTTCCAGGGTAATGCAAACATTGCTGGTCTGGGGTCCACACTTTCAGTAGCAAAGCTTTAAATGGCTCTCATCTAGCAGTAGTCTGTCTGTTTTGAATTATACTGCTTCTAAGCTAGCTGCAGACAGTAAAAAAGTATAAGCTAAGCTAGTGACATTCCTTTCAGAAAAGCCAGTAAAATCCTGAGTGACAGCCTCAGTCTTTCCATAGCACAGGTTTTGGAATTGCTATTTAGGGTTTCCAAATACCTTTTCTTATAGATGTTTGAGGCTCTTAGAAGGCTGAGTCAGCTGGAATACTGACCTTCAGAAAAATGAATTTATCTCTTCATGGTATATTATTGGATCTGTTAATATGTGGCTTGTATAAATCAGAAAACAAGAGTGGAAGCAGACAGATGAGTTGGGAAGCTATATTACCATATGGGAGGAAAGTGTTGTGAGGCTGATCTAAAGCCATCATAGGAAGATAGAAAGTACTTTTGAAAAAGAAGTAGGAGAGAGAGAGAGAGAGAGAGAGAGAGATCGACCGACCAAGTTCTTACCTTCAGTGTCTTGGTAAACAGAGGTGCTTTGAACTAGGAAACCTAGTAGGAGAAACATTAACCAGGAAGAATATTGGAAAAATAAGTTTGGCTTTGAACATGTTGTATTTGAGGTAATTATGGACCATATGCATAGGCAGTATCGTGTCATCGTTTGTAATCAGACAAATCTAGGTTCAGATTCCAGCTTTGCCATTTATTTAGCTATATGATCTTAAGCAAGTTATTTAACTTCTCTGAGTCTCCTTTCCTTCATCCATAAAGTAAGCATTTGAAAGTGTGCAAGCTTATTAATGAAAATTAAATGGCATAACACATATACAGCACCAGTACAGCACCAGCAATGCAGACAGTGTGCAATCCCAGTCCTCTTTCCCCAAGCAATTTATATTGACACAGAATAGAGTGACCCACTCTGTTTTTTAAGGTGCTTCTAGGAAAATACTTTTATTTGCAAGGGTGTGAAATAAATTGTTTATGATAGAGCCAAAAAAATTAGATCACCTAAGTAATTTAATTAGGAAAAAAAATGTTTACATAGTCAGTGAAATGCTTATTTACTAAAGCAGGAGCTCTCTAAATGCTCTGCTGTAAGCCAGAAGTGGGCCTGATCCTTTAACAGGGAGCATATGGGTATACCTGGATGAAGTTGCAGAGTAAACAGGTAGAAAAGCCATCCAGTTCAGCATCTCCTTTGCCACAACTGTCACCTTTAAGAGTATTGGAAAAGAATGTGGTTTGATGGGGAAGGAAGTAAAGGGGGAAGGAAAGGTAAAAAGAAAGGAAGACATCTCTCAACATTTGCTACATTTACTGATCATTCTCCAGGAAGAGAAGAAAAAATTATCTCCCTTAGTACACATTCAAATTGTGATGGGTTTTCCCAAAGACACATTGCAGTCTGGACTCTAAAAGGATTGTCTCTTTCCAAACTGTCCAGATAGCTGCCTTGGGACTACTTACTGCCATTTAGTAGAAGAGAACCCCAGATTGCTCCTTTTCTCATTCACAAGAAAAATCCCTGTTTGGAGCACGCGCCTGCCTCACTGGAGATGGCTCACATCTTGGAAGGTTATCCCAGAGACGCTCCTCCAGGGCAGATTTCCTTGGCTTGGCATCTGCACGTGCCCCATCACATTTTTTTTTAATCCACATGGCTTTGAGGCTTTATTATCAAAACAGCTCACCAAGAGCCCCTTGCTTATACATTGCCTCCCAACTCCTGCTTCCCTCTAAACTTGTCTTCATTCTTAGTGCACTATTTAATTCCGGTGGACTTAGTTACTGCAATACATTTTTAAAAAATCGCTCAAATATTATTTCCTCACAGGGATATCATGCAAATTACTGACCTCATTCACCTTAGTGTTCAAACCGCTGGGCATCATTGCCAAGATACAAAGAGGTAAAGGTGGTCCTCAAAGGGAGTATTTTTTCTTAAGAGTTTGAGAAAGAAAAAAAAATGCTCATACATTGTTTAGATTCCAAAATAGGAAGTTGGACAAGAGATTTTCTGTGGTTCATTACAGTAGTTTAATAAACAGATAGGGGCCACAGTGAAGGAAGGAAGGGGTGCACCGAGTGAAGAAAATGCGTGACTTCTGGAGATTTTATATTCTTCCTATACAACCAAAAAGAGCTTAATCTAGGCATGAATTTTAGATTTAGAGAAGGAATCGATCACTGACTGTGTGACCTTGGCTAAGTCACTTCCCCCGTCAGCACTTTCCTTTATTAATGTGCAAAGCGAGACGAATATCTACGTGGCAATACTGCTGTGAGAATTACATGAGATCACCTGAGTTTATTCTGAGAGATTAAATGTTAGTTGTTGCTACTGCTGCTTCCTGGAGTGAGCTGATATTTCAAAAGTCCAGGAACTTTGTTTTCTACAGTTTAATGCCTTCAGCTGTAAAACGATAAAGAGAAGCAACACCTTTACACCTGGAACTCACTTATTTTGAACCAAAAACCGCTTTAAACTTCAGATAGGCAAAACACACTTAACTGTTGGCGGGGACCCGCTTTGAAAGCGTCCCCACCCATTCTCACCCCAGTGTATTGTGGGAAGCGTAGTCCCATGTTCCAGTTGAGTGAGCAAAGAAAAGCGTGTAGGAAACTACAACTCCCAAGAGGTAAAGAAGCGGGACTATTTCCCAGTCTGGCGGTAGCGCTGTAGGAGGGAATTGGCAATCTCTCTGCCTACGTGGGAGAGAAGGGAGGGTTGGGGGAAGTGTGGAAAACCTGAACCCGGGCTGCTGTCGCCTGAGGAAGATTTGGTGGGAGGAGAAATAGAGGGAAAGAGACAGGTTGAGGGTGAGGTGAGGAGGACATCTAGGTCGCTCCTCCCGGGGGTCACAAAGTTCGCGATGTGGCTGAAGCCTGAGGAAGTGCTTCTGAAAAATGCGCTGAAGCTGTGGCTGATGGAAAGGTCCAACGACTACTTCGTGCTGCAGCGGCGTCGGGGCTACTGGGAGGAAGGCGGAGGGGGGCTCACAGGTAAGCTGTGGCCACCCCTACCTGCCTCTGGGCTGTGTTCGCTGTTACTTAAAAGGTGGTGAGGAGAACAGTTACTCGTCGCTACCCGTTTCTCGATCCTAAACCGTGGGCGGAAGGACTAGGTTTCTTCTCCCGACACCACTTTTCCGCCACTATCTCCAAGTCCTGAGAATGTCTCACTGGACAACGAGTTGCTCTTTAGTTGGGACAAGGGGAATGGAGGAGTGCTGTTCTCTCTGAGGCCAAGGAAGAAACGGGTATCTGCCTTGTCGCTTCCCATGGGGGGATGGGGAGTGATGACGAGTGTTAGACCTAGACAGGTCGCATTTAGGCTGGTGACAGGGGCCAGTTCGAAGTTGTGAACTTAACTTTTTTTACAAAACCCATACCGATTATCAGCACCCTGGGGACTTTAAGTGTGTGGGGGATGGGGTGGAGTGGGGATGAGGGGATGGTGAGGAGAAAGGGAGCCGCCCCAATCACATCCTGAGAAATAGACTTCAAAAAAGAGATTAGGGAGGAGGGAGAACTGGAGACAGGGGAGGTGGAGGGATAGGCTCAGAATTGCTCATCTCTCCCAGTTTAGCATCTTTGACTTTGTCTCCAAGTTTGCAATCTTTGGGCTCTCCTCTCAAAGGCTGTTAACAACGTGGTAATAAATTAATCTCTTGAGTGACTGGTGCTGCCCCTTCATTCAAAGCTGTGATTGCAAGGCAGATGGTAAGAGTTTAACTCTTCCTGTCCAACCCACCCTGTCCCCAATTCATAAAAACTGGTTTTTGGCCAAGTGTTTAAAAGTTCCAAAGAATGTTATTTTGAGACCACTCATCTTGGGTAGGGACATTTAAAGTGTTGGACGTCGGGAAAACAAGAGCTCTTTTTCTAATCAATTTCTAATTTGGTATTGTAACCTTGAAGTGCTGTACCACACAGCGTGATGTAATGGAAAGAGGGAAGAGTCCCGAAAACCAGCATTTTAGCCCCATCCTACTCTCTTACTTGTTGGATGACATTCCTCAAATTCTTTCATTTACTAAACCTTAAGCACCTACTGTGTGCCACAAGGTTCACAAGATTCAGTTCCTTGGCTTTGCAGTGCTTATAACCTGGAAAAGAAGGATGGGATGGGCTAAGGGGAAAAGAAGACCAACTAGTAAACCAGTGAAGTTATAATTCATGGAGGAGATGACCTTGCTTTTTCTCTCTTGGAAAATGGTGCCTGCCTCACAGAGTTCAGAGGATAAAACGAAAGATAATAGTGCCAAATCAATGTATGTCATTAAGATGGTGATAAATGCATGCTGTTATTTCATTTTCAAGATACTCCCAGGGTGCAGAGAATTCTGAGGTTCTACGGGACATTTTAAAAAATTTTGCTAGACCTATTAATCTTATCCAGTTTCTAAAAAGAGTCTTTTGAAAATATGGCAACAAAAATTGTCCTGTTAAATTTGACATTTTATCATTTTCTAATTTTTAAAAATTACTAATGCTATTTTGCAGAAGAGTCCTTCCATTTAATAGATGCAGATATTTTCTAGATCAAAATTTTAGAATCAGTGTTCATAATTACCCAGTGACATAAATTATCCACTTGAGTCCATTCACAATAGGTCAGGATATATTTAAAATAGATTTCAGGCCAGGCACAGTGGTTTAGGCCTGTAATTCCAGCACTTTGGTAGGCTGAGACAGGTGGATCGCTTAAGACCAGGAGTTCAAGACCAGCCTGGACAACATGGTGAAACTCTGTCTCTACAAAGAATACAAAAATTAGTCAGCCATGTGGCCCCAGCTACTCAAGACACTGAAGTGGGAGGATGGCTTGAGCCTGGGAGGTCAAGCCTACAATAAGCCATAGCAGGGCCACTGCACTCCAGCCTGGGAAACAGAGGGAGACTCTGTCTCAAAAAATAAAATAAAATAGATTTTATAGTCCTGTGTTACAGCCTCAGGAATAGTCTTATAATTTATTTTCGTTCCTCATAAGAAAACTGTGTTCCTCTAAAATAAGTAGGTAAATCAAATTCTTGAAAATCAAATTACCATATTGTAGTATTACATGGTTCTTAACTTGTTGCAAGTTTCCTTTAAACAATCACTCCTTGTTTTCTGTGTTTAATTTTTCATTTGACATCCTTTCTTTCTCTTTCTTTTTTTTTTTTTTTTTTTTNTTTTGAGACAGAGTCTCACTCTTTCGCCAGGCGCCAGGCTGGAGTGCAATAGTGTGATCTCAGCTCACTGCAACCTCCGCCTCCCGGGGTTCAAGCAATTCTCCTGCCTCAGCCTCCCGGGTAGCTGGGATTACAGGCGCAGACCACCACGCCCAGCTAATTGTTTTTGTATTTTTAGTAGAGATGGGGTTTCACCATGTTGGCCAGGATGGTCTCGATCTCTTGACCTCGTGTTCCACCCGCCTCAGCCTCCCAAAGTGCTGCGATTACAGGCTTGAGCCACCGTCTCCCCCGGCCTTTTTTTTTTTCTTTTTTTAGAGACAGGGTCTCTCTGTTGCCCAGGCTGGAGGGCAGCAATAGTGATGTGATTATAGATCACAGTAGCCTGGAACTCCTGGGCTCAAGTAATCCTCCCACCTCAGCCTCTAGAGTAGCTGGGACTTCAGGTACAAGCCACTAAGTCTGGCTAATTTGTTTATTTTTATTTTTATTTTTTTGAGATACAGGCTGTGTTGCCCAGGCATGGTCTTGAACTCCTGGCCTTAAGATCCTCCCACCTTGGTCTCCCAAAGGGCTGGGATTGGACTTAGAAGCATGAGCCACCTTATCCAGCTTGACATGCTTTCTTCTTAAAGCATGGACAAACTGCACTAGTTTACCTCTATCCTACCCACTCCACTTACTAGTCCCCATATCTCTAGAATAAGAGGAATTTGTCTGAAAAAATAAACTAAGATTTCTACCACACATACATGTTGCAACTAGTGATATCCCAATTCATTTAGTGGTCAGTTTATATCATTCCATGATTATTTTACCTGTGGTATTGACAAAATGCTTGAAATTACCGCTTGAGAGCTACCACTGTAATTCCATGTAAATTAAAACAAAATGGATCAGAAAGGAACAAAGAGGTGTGTTTAGGGTTTGCTTGATTCTTTTTAGTCCAGAGTGAAAGTGTGTGCTGATTGTCCTAGCTGCTCAATTACTGTATTCTTACTTAAAATCATAAAGCCAAAAGCTTTGCTGTGCTTTACCACAAATCCTCATTTGGATTAGCTCTCACAGGAGCTTGAGTGTATGCCAGCATAAGCTTGCCTTTGTCCATTTTATTTGCTAAAATCCAGTGTTATGTGCTATCCCTTTAAAATATTAGTTTATGCATTTTGTTTAATGAAGAAATGATAATGATCGTATAGAAATGTTAATGGTTATACTTTAAGATTTCATTTCTTTGCCATGTGATAATTGGTGGTAATCACCAGCAATGTAATGACTTTAAGTGTGGACTTGATAAAGTTAATTAACTCCATTTTTTTTCTAATAATGGAATAGCAGCCACAGAGAACCCTAGGATTATTAAAACAAGAGATGAGTTTGGAAGTTAGAATTCTGAGGTACCCCTTCTAAATTTTTGAAACACTTCTAGTGGATATCTGATAAATTACTGACCATCTGCCAAACTTTATCTTACTTAATTTTTCTGGCTCACGGCAGGATGGACTATCTTGTGGAAATTTTTGTTATACAGAGGCTGTTTTATAGGTAAAGTGATTTTCCTTCATTTAGAGAATAATCCACCCTTCTGGATTTTATGGTCCCCCTTATGTTATCCCTGCTTCTCCTAGCTAATAATGATTTTTCTATGGTACCTACGTTTAGCACCTGGTTTTATAGAGTTAAAACTAATTTATGCATATTTGTCTTATTAAGCACAAATCAATTTGCTTTGCTTGGCAGATGGGAACTACTACATGAGTGGAGCTATGGGGCTACATTCTACTTAGTACTCTAGAATATGGGATTTAGGAAGATCCGCCAATCAGGAAGCCTTCATTTATGTAGTTTTTAGAGTATTTTACCTTTGAATTTTTCATATCTGAATAGTGTATGCAGGTTCTTGGGTGTTAGATTGATATGCTCCCTCAGCAGATCTTTTTTGTGTGGTATAGAACAAAGCTAGGAAATAAAACTTATTAAAAGGGAGGATTTTTAGACATTCTGTTTCTTAGTTCCTTTTTCATCTTGGTACCATTACTTTGAAATTAAATCATCTGTAAAAACTAGAATATGATAATATTTGAAATAAGCTTTTTATTTTATAATATTTATATGGACTCTGCAAATCACTGTGTAAACAATTTGTCATAAACACATACATAATAAACAATAAGGTAGGCTTTTAAAAACCTCTTAATGACCATCCCTTGAAAATACAAAGCTCTCTCCTATTTCCCCACCCCAGACTCAAAGAGTCCAACGCTGAAAATGTTCACATGAGATATTTATTAACAAAATATCCCTGCATTTCATGCTTACAAAGGAGGCATCTGATAAAAAAATTTTGGCCTTCTAAGTAACACTCTACTGAGATGAGGGTGCCCAAATGGTAAGCATGGCATCTCATTTTAGGTAAGGAAAGATCTACCCCCCCATATACACACCACACACACACACACACACACACACACACACACACAATTAGTAAGTTAACATTTTGGCTTATTAAAAAGAAAATCCCATAGGGCAACCCCTAGAGACGGCAGATCACACTATGTGCTCCTTTCCCTCTATGGAACATCTTGGTCCCTGTGAAATCAAGTTAAAAATTACTTTTAAAGATCTCTGAATAAGAAAGAACAACTTTGTAGGAGGTTTTGAGTAATGAAGGATGATCAGTGTTACCACCCACCTTTTTTTTTAATGGTGGAAAGATTATTGACTGTATACGTAAGTGGAAAACTAATATTTGCTATCAAGTAGATTTCATTCTAATGAAAAAAAAAAAGACTGAAAAGGCATGACATTGACCATCCTTTATTTCTCAAAATCTCCTACAAGGTTGCCCTTTCTTATTCAAAGAGATCTTTAAAGGTAATTTTTTTACTTTATTTCAGAGAGCAAAATGTTCCAGGGAGGGAAAAGAATACAGTGTGATTGGGAAGAGGAATACAGTGTGATTTGTCCTCCCTAGGTATTGCCCTATGGGATGGATGGATGGATGGATGGATGGATGGATAAATAAATAAATAAATAAATAAATAAATAAATAAACAAACCAAGCTGGTCACAGTGGCTCACACCTGTAATCCCAGCACTTTGGGAGGCCGAGATGGGCAGATCACTTGAGGTCAGGAGCTTGAGACCAGCCAGGCCAACACGTTGAAACCCCATCTCTACTACAAATACAAAAATTAGCCCAGCATGGTGGTGGGTGCCTGTAGTCTCAGGCACTGGTGAGGCTGAGACAGGAGAATCATTTGAAGCCAAGAGGTGGAGGCTGCACTGAGTAGAGATCACACCGCTGCACTCCAGCCTGGATAACACAGGGAAACTCCATCTCAAATAATAATAGTAATCAATAAATAAACCAACTACAAGCCAACATTCACAAATATATGAATTTACCACCAAGTTCAGTTATTCCACTTGCCCATTAACCCTGCTTCTTTTATCTTCCTTGATTTTTTGATAGTTTTATGTTTCTATTCAGCTATAATTATTTTATAAAGGCTTAGTTTCTTCATCCATAAAATGGGGATAAAGGTTGTCTTCTCTACCTCATAGCATTTTTATGTAGGTCAAATGAGTTTTGAAACTTGTGAGCAACTATACAAATACTTGACATTTATTTATTAATGAAGGAGAAAGACATTAAAATGCCGTTTTCTGGGCCTGAAGACCAAAGGGGCTATATATTTATGCCATTTTCCCTAGTAATTACTTTCCCCATGTCATATATAGAAATTGATTTGGAGTGCTAACATAGATTATATCTGATATGCAATGATATCCCTACAAAAGCAAAACACTGATAGTTAATAATTGAAGAATTTGAGTATTATAGTGATTATGCATTTATGGTTTATAATCAGAGTAATGCACAAGAATTAGAATAACTTATCATGATATCATTTCCTTTTGACCTGTCATCACCCAAAATCTAGAAGTGTTCAAACAGTACTTCCACAAGATATCAGCATCACTTGTCTTACTGAGTGGTGATAAAGAATATATATAACTTTGGTTACCTTAGTAATATTTTTCAAAACAATACTTGAAAAGAAATAATTATTCAAATGGTGAAAACTCATGCTGTTTGTGAACAGTTGTGGAAGGCTTATGGCTATAAGGTAAGCTAAAAATAAAAATAAAAAGCAGCCAGGTGCGGTGGTGCACACCTGTAGTTCCAGCTACTTAGGAAGCTGGGGTGGGAGGATTGCTTGAGCCAGGAGTTCGAGGCCAGCCTGGACAACACAGTGAGATTTAAAAATATTTTTAAAAATAAAAGGCATAATGTTTGCCACATTGCTGTAGAGCTATGACAGATTTTATATTGCTTTATGTTAGAATGTTTGCCCAGTTTTCCACATATTGCTACTGCTATCTGAGCACAAAAGTTAAGAGTAAATCCTAAATGTAATGATATGCAATACTTTCATTCAACAGATATTTACTGAGTGCCTTTTAAAAACCATTTACTGTTTTAAGTGCTGGAGATAAAGCAATGAAAAAAACAAAGTTCTACTCTCGTGGGGCTAATACTCCAGTTGGGGGAGGCAAATAAACAAATAATATATGATATGACTGGTGGTGATAAGCAATATGAAGAAAAATAAAGTAAGGTATCATGATAGAGAGGGGAGGGAGTTGGTATATTAGAGAAATTGATCTGGGAAGGCCTCTTAGGGTGAGCTATGAGCAGAGACTTGTAGTATTAGAGTATATGAACCAAACAGATACTTGGGAACAGAGTGAATACATACAATTTTTTCTAGGAGTTTTTCTGTGAAGGGAAGCAGAAAAATAGGGTGGTAGCTGGCCCTTGTCCTGGGTGTTGAGTATACAGTGGTGAATAAGACAGGAATAGTTCCAGCCAGGTGTGGTGGCTCACGTCTGTAATCCCAGCACTTTGGGAGGCTGAGACGGGCAGATCACCTGAGGCCAGGGGTTTGAGACCAGCCTGGCCAACATGGTGAAACCCCATGTTTACTAAAAATACAAAACTTAGCTGGGTGTCTTGGCACGCACCTGTAGTCCCAGCTACTCAGGAGGCTGAGGCAAGAGAATTGCTTGAACCCATGAGGCGGAGGTTGTAGTGAGCCGACGTCACACCACTGCACTCCAGCCTGGGTGACAAGAGTGAGACTCATCTCAAAAAACAAAAAAAGACAGGAATAGTTCCAACCTTTACAGAGTTTATAATGTGATGGGTCAGACAGTTGATAAGTAAGCAAACAAATACTTTTGCTAGTATAGTCAATAATAATAGCAGCCTTGTTCTGTTGGCTTGTAAATCTCCAAAATGCAGGGAAACCCCCAAAGCAATTTTCCAAGGCCAGCTGCCTTGTAAAGTATGCTTATCCAAAATCCTGTTAAAGATACAAAGATTTCCTAAAAGCAGTGATTAATAATAGGTGGTGTACTGGTGGCAAAGTTCCAGCATGTCATCTGTGAAGTCTCTTGCCAAAAACCAGTTTGGGTTGCTTTGAATTAAATCATCCATCTATGAGTACTAACAATATCTGGGAGGTGGTTTGGTAGAAGTGGCGGTGGGGAGGCGGGGCGGCATTCTAAGTGGGAGGAATAATGTGATAGTGCAAAAGCAAAAAATAACAGTTGTTGGGAACACAGTAAATATTCTAGATTCATTTACGTGGAGTTGAAAATATGAAACTCAATATATGATGCACTTAGCAACTAGGAAAAGCAATATCTTAATCTATACCAGAGGAAAACCAGAGATAGAGAATTAAAGGGACATAAGAATTAAACCTTTGTTTTTTGTGTCCACTGCTCTTTCAGTGGACATAAAAGATCCCATGTATAACAAAAATTCCACAAGATATTCCATCCTGCTGTGAGCCAGAACAATTAAGTATGATAAAATTAGGCAAATTGTCAGTAATCTATCAGATATCCACTAGAAGTGTTTCAAATTATAAGCCAAATAAATGAACATTTTGGTGTATTGAAAAGAAGATCACATAGGGCAACCCCTAGAGAGGGCAGATCACATTGTGTGCTCCCCTCCCTCCCTGGATCATCTTGGTCCCTGTGAAATCAAGTAACAAATTACCTTTAAAGATCTCAGAATGAGAAAGGGCAACATTGTAGGAGATTTTGAAAATGAAGGATGATTAGTGTTACCTCCCCCTTTTATTTTTCGTAGCAGTGGAAAGATTATTGACTGCATATCTAAGCAAAAAACTAATATTTGCTATCAAGTAGATTTCATTCTAATGAAAAAAAAAAAGACTGAAAAGTGATGACATTGGCCATGCTTTATTTCTCAAAATCTGCAAGGCTGCCCTTTCTTATGCAAAGAGATATTTAAAGGTAATTTTTTACTTGATTTCAGAGAACAAAATGTTCCAGAGAGAGAGAGGAATACACGGTATGATTTGCCCCTTTCCCCCTCCCTTACTACACTATAAAGAAGCGAAGTTTGAAAACAAGGTATAGGGCCGGGCACAGTGACCCATGCCTGTAGTCTCAGCCCTTTGGGAGGCCAAGGCAGGGGAATTGCTTGAGCCCAGGAGTTGGAAACCAGCCTTGACCACATAGTAAGATGTTGTGTCTACAAAAAAATAAACAAAATTAGCTGGATGTGGTGGTGTGGCCCTGTAGTCTCAGCTACACAGAAGGCTAGGGTGAGTGGGAGATTGTTTGAGCCAGGGATGTGCAAACTGCAGTGAGCTGAGATTGCGCCACTACACTTCAGGCAGGGCGACAGAGTGAGACCTTGCCTCTAAATAAATAAGTAAATAAATAAAACAAGGTGTAAACACATTTTCTGACTATTATAATAATAGTAGTTGCCCTCTTGTTTTAAACTAACCAAAATGATGTGCCTGGTTTAGTTCTTCTAAATAATGTTTAAAAATACTACACGGTATATGAGTTTATTCATTTGCTGTCATACTTGCTTACTGTTTTGTACTTAGAAATTCAGATGTTGCAATTTCTTTGCTTTTCTGAGGGTTACTCTTTTTGTCCATTGGTGCGTAAGTCTTGAAGAGTAAGAAGTGGCTGTAAATATAGTACCAATTCTCATATTTTCCTGTGTTTCAATATTTAGAAATATAACTGGGTTCGATTAATAATTCATTTATTTTTTCCCACAAGACATTGTAATCTGTTGCTTATGATATCCCTAAAAAAATTCTAAATCCTTTAATGGAAAAATGATTTCAGTTAGGGAAGGAAATGAATGCTTTCATATATCCAGTTTTCAAGTAAGTGTCTTTAAAAGAATACAGGGAGAGGGAAAACAGTACAAAAGAATTATTTTTATTAACTGTTTTCCAAAGCTCTTAGTATAAAGTTGGCAGCTTTCAAAATGCCAGCTGTGGCTATTGAATTATTCCAAAATAAGCATTCTTAGTCTCATTTTAAGGACTTAGATCTGGTAGGAAACTAATAGAATCAGGAAAATCCACAGCCTTTATTGAGCACACTACTTTCTCTTATTTGAATGTATTTCCTGGTAAGTGTATTGGCAGTTTACTACTTAGTTTGTTCATTAACATTTAATGAAGCTGAGATTATAAAAAGTTCAGTAAAGGTGTACTTGTTTGACTTTGTATGCGTGACAACTCATGACAAGATACAGAATCTGCTGGAAGGTTCCAGCAATCATTGCCATGGACAAAATTTATAATTGAACATTTTACTTAGAATGGAAATAAATCTTGTTTGTAATTATACTTAGAATGGAAATAAATCTGGTTTGGAAGTTCATTACATGACTCTTCTGCAGCTAGAGCAGTGTGCCCTTACACAGTGCCCTCAATCCAGTTTACAAACAGAAAGAGCCATTTGTCAAACTTAAGGACACTTTAGTTTGTGTACTAAACTAGCACATTGATAATGAGTACTATTTTCAAGCTGTGGCTGTTTTAATGGTCTTTCCTCTAGCACTCAGCCCATTGCCCTCCCTATTTATCATTACCATTGACCTAATACAAAAAAGAAATGTTTATCAAATTTGCAGCTGTCTAAAAATTGGAAGGGACAATTAATACCATAGATCAGTGTTCTCAATACTGGCTGCATGTTAGATTCAACTGAAGACATTTTATTTTTATTTTTATTTTTATTTTTATTTTGTTTTTGAGACGGAGTCTCGCTCTGTTGCCCAGGGAGGAGTGCAGTGGCATGATCTCAGCTCGCTGCAACCTCCGCCTCCCAGTTCAAGCCTACTTCAGCTTCCTGCATAGCCAGGATTACAGGGACCTAATCCTGTATGCCACCACGCCTGGCTAATTTTTGTAGTTTTAGTAGAGACAGGACTTCACCATATTGGTCACGCTGGCCTTGAACTCCTGGCCTCAGGTGATCCACCCGCCTTGTCCTCCCAAAGTGCTGGGATTACAAGGCATGAGCCACCAAGCCCGGCCTCTGAGGACCTTTTAAAATAAACTAAAAGATACTGAATTATTTATGGATGAAATGACACAATGTCTAGAATTTACTTTAAAATACTCCAGGAGGGAGTATTTAGAACCCAGAAATTGGTACATATTAATTTCTGAATGACTTGCAGGGACTTGATGATGATTACAGCTTAATGAGCTGGAAGAGTTCCCCAAGTGACTACAAATGTAGTTTACCACTAGCTTCCAAATTATTTGTTGCATAGCTTTATACTAATTGCCTGATTTCACACTTAGAAAAAACTGAGCAATTTCCTTTCTACATAGTGCAAGGCACTTATAATCTTGTGAACATTTCTGATGCCAAAAAGTGACCTTTGTTGTCAGTGATTTTGACTACTCCTCTCACATCCACATAGCCACTGTTAATCTTTAAACAATATCTTCAAAAAGATAGTTCTTTTTTCTTTATCTATTGCCTGCTAAAGCTGTCCTGTATTCAATAGAATGCCTTCGTTTGAAATTATAATTCCCTTATTTTAACAAATTTGACAAGTTATGATATTTATTTATATTCACACACATTTATGTACATAATTCTGAGAGAGAGAGCTCTTTTGGTTGTCTGTTGCTACTACTCTTTTATCCTTTTTTTTTTTTTTTTGAGTATTTCCACATTCCTGTCTTCAAATTGAAAACATTCTCATAGTCACTATTTCAGTGCTAAAAGTGATAGAATTATTTTTCCTTTTATCTCCAAACCCATCAGTAATTCCCTCATTAGTTGAAGTAAAATTATTTCCTGTTTCTCTTGTCCTCATTCCCATTCTCTTTCCCCCAGTATGTCCTATTTCATAATATTTGTCAGGTTTTTCATTTCTATTTTTTAAAAACTTCAATTCATATCCTAACTTTTTATTCATATTAGATAACTTCTTATCTCTGTAATCTGCACATATTGCCATTGCCAAAATCTTTCTTGAACTTTGCCCTCACTATCAAAATCCTCTAACAAATTGCTAATTGATACTATGCTGCATTTGTGACCCTGGTTTTTACTTTTTATCAATTTCTATATCTACTCTCCTACCCTTTCCTTTCAGCTCTTTATGTCTTTGTCTTATCTCCTACTCTTCTAATTTACTCCTTCCATACATATAACTTCCTAATCTCACATCTGCCAATCTATCTATATTCTCATTCAAATCTTGCTTAAAATCTTAACTCTTTTTAAGTGGGTAAAGATGGGAAGAGAGCGAAAAGCCTGATTTATAATTGATTTAAATTTTTCTTAAAAATCTGCATGCTAAATTAGAGGGAAATGCCTCATAAAGCAAAACCAACAGTCAACCAATCAGAGCTTCCAGAAAAGAAAGGTCAATTTATATATTCCAGCCATCCCATTGATATAGTTAATCATGAGATCAACAAACTATATCCTTATTGTTCCCAGCAGTATGTTGAAAGTTATGGATATAAACACAGAGATAGAAGACATGGTTGTTGACCTCAGAGGACAAATAATCTAGATAAGGAGACAAAATTTGTGTACATGAAACTCTTAGAAAGTAGTTATAAAAACCAGGCTAATATATGCTAGGTTGTGTAGTACGAGTTGAACATCATTAATCTGAAAATGAAAAATCTGAAATATTCTGAACTCCGAAACATTGATTGCTGACACGATGCCACAAATGAGAAATTTCCACACCTAACCTCTTGTGACAGGTTGCAGTCAAAATGCAGTCATAACTTTGTTTCATGCATAAAATTATTTAAAATATTGTATAAAATTATCTTCATACTATATATATAAGGTATATGTGAAACAAATATGTTTCGTGTTCAAACCAGGGTTCCATCCCCCAGGTATCTCAGTATGCATATGCACTTAATTCAAAAGCTGAAAAAATCTGAAATCCGAAACACTTCTGGTACCAAGCATTTCATATAAGGGATACTCAACCTGTATAGACTTTAAGTGCTATGAATATTCAGAGAAAAGGGAAAGTATTATTGCTTGCAATTGCCAGTGGGAATTTCATAGGGGAAGCGGGTCTGGAAGAAAATGTAGAATTCAGATTAGCTGGATTGGGCTAGAAAACTTTCATTAGCATTTCTTTTTTTCATTAGTATTTCTAGGTAAAATGATAATTGCTTAGCAAAGACCCTATGGGAAAAATTAGCTGATTGTTTAAGAAAACAGTGAACTTTGTTCTAGGAAATAGTAGGAAATATAATTAGATGATTAAACTGAAACTAATTGATCAAGAGCCTTGAATTCCTAATTGAGGAATTAAGAATTGTTGAAAAGAAAATCCCTCTACAGAAGCATTTTATTTAATCAAGGTTTTATCTTGTTTAAATATCTAAGATTTTCTTAAATTATAATATTATTAATTAATATTGGGTGTTATATTGTAGCTAACCATTGTTTTAAGTGTGTTAAATGTAACAACTCATTTATTCTTTGTAACAGCCCTTTATATTAGGCTCTGTTTTAACCTTATGTTGCAAATGAGGATACAGAAAGGGTAAGTACTTTAACTTGCTCAAGTTGACACAAGCAAGTGACAGAGCCAGAATTTAAACCTAGTAGTCTATAGCACTAGATCCTACATTCTTATCTATTATATATACAACCTTATGAACGAGATATATAAGTTCTGCAGATGTGTTTTGAGACTTGGACAATTGAAGCTGATGTAACTTTTATTGAAAAGATAATTTTCTCAGATATTACTCACATTGGCATACTGTAATCTCTTTATCCCAAATACATTTTTCCTTTAAGAAAAATCTCCATAAGGACTCTTTAGGCTAGAATATTTTAAAATAAATTTATTAGTTTGTTATATGAAGTGATTTGATTTATCTCTTGTAAAGTCCTTATTTCAACATCATTCTATTACAACAGGGCTTCTGGTTGGGACTCTTGATTCAGTCTTAGACTCTACTGCTAAAGTAGCTCCATTTCGCATCCTACACCAGACCCCAGATTCTCAAGTTTACTTGTCAATTGCATGTGGTAAGTATGATTTTTAAAACATAATTAAAATTAAATAAGGGTACTAAAAAGCTGAGTATTTATATTTATCTATGCTCTGTAGTTGTTTGGGGATTTAAAAACAAGTTATATGTGCATCTTGACTTTGAGAGAATATTAAGACCTATTTTTATTTTTAAAGGATCTGGGTTATTAGTTTTTTTAAAAAAATCCATTGGTGTGAGGTACCTGAAGCATGTGGTCTAGCAGGGCTGATTCTGAACAGATTTTGCTCACTGTTACTACTATATGACTCCTTTCTTTAACTTCTGCTTTATCCAACTACTGGGAAGATGGGTACTTCCCTATGAAATAAATTGTTTCATTTCTAATAACTCAAATGAGAAGAATCTGAAGTTATCTGTGAGCATAAAACATAAAAGTTGTCCCCTAAGGAAGCATAAGCCTGGAAAATTAAATCTTTTTTATTCACACACCCATCTTCTCAGAAAAAGCATCATATCCTTGAAATATAAAGGAATGTCTTACAGTTAATGCTACATATTCATTCATGCCAGGATGGTTCAGATGCTTCCACTTATATATTATGTGTAGAAAAGGAATTAGAATAATTCTTCCTAATAAAGCAAGTCAAAATGAATTTTTAAAAATCTGCATTGACAGTTTCTTACTTCCTTTTGTGATGCCGTTATAATGTTGGTCTAAATTAGAATCCCAGATTTCTAGCCTTTTGTTATTGAAAAACTGCCTTTCTGTCTTTTCCCACTCTGTTCTTAAGTAGATATATTATACTTTAAAAAAAAAGAACAAAAGTACATGAGTTTCTGGAACATTCATACATGTGAACATACAGCATATAATTTTTTAGGATGTGTGGCTTGCTTTTTATATTTCTCCCTAAATTTCTTTTAGAGTTGCCAGTGGGTCTTTTCTCCTGGCTCTCTTAAATTGAATGTCATTTAACCTAAATAAGGATGACATTATACCTGCTGACCTCATAAGAATTCTGTAACCTCAACTTTTGTTAGTAAAAATTATTTTTTAAAAAAATGATTATATAACCTATTTCCCCAAATTAACCTGATGCAGAAATATAGTAGTTACCTACTAATGAAGCTCCCTTATACCAAAAGAATCAAACTTAAGGCCTTAACATTTCCCCTTGGCTTTTATTTGTGGATCATTAAAGTTATTATTCTTGGTATGGTGACTTAGTAACATGAATAAAATTCTAATTGGATTGTAGGAAATAGGCCATTTGCAATGTCAACAAAATTTTTAATATGCAAGTCTCTATATATTTAAAAATATACTAAAAAGTCAGCATATTTCTTTTGAAATTCATATAATCCACAGTGCTGAAAAGACTTTAAAGGTATGTGAGTGATAGGGGGATATTGATAGATACTGAAATATTATTCAAGCCAAAGCAACTAGGGCTAATAATATTTCATCTCACCCTCAGCAAGCCTCCTAACACTGATTCAGCAGGTCACATGGGTTTAACCTTGCTACAGAATTTCTAACCTCCTTTATGAAATTTCTGTAAGTTTATTAAGTCTTTTGATGAATGGGGTGACTCCGAACAAAGGTTTCATGGCTTCTGAAACAAGTAGAGTGGCCACAGTTGAAATCTACATTTACTTAGCATGTGTAGGATTGTTACATACATGCTGGTTTCAGCCACACATATTGTAGACACGGTACTAATTGCATTATTTAGAGACCAAGGATTGAATTATGCATTATGTATTTTCTGGTACTCTACATATTCTCTTAAAAGATGCTGGTTATTCTTTAGCTACTAGTAACTAGCATCTTATTTTCAGAATTTTATATATTTTCTCATGAGCTGAATTTACTTTACTCAGCTTTCATTAAGTGTTTTATTTCTATTTATAATGAGAAATACTGTTCATGCCCACATACAGGGATAAAGTAGAGAATAAATGTAATCCTTTTATTCCTTTATGACCATCATTTTTTAAAGTGAAATTTTTATTTCTTTTTAAACTAAACTTTTAAGTAACAAGAGCAGTTGTGTTGTGGGGTTTTCCTTGAGTGTTTTATTTTCTTGTGTTATTAATCAGGAGCCAACAGAGAAGAAATAACCAAGCATTGGGATTGGTTGGAACAAAATATCATGAAGACCTTATCTGTATTTGATTCAAATGAAGATATTACTAATTTTGTACAAGGAAAAATAAGAGTAAGTGACATGGATATATCTTGTAGATGGAATACCAAAGTCTGTGACCCTCATATATGAAGATCAAAGTTTGCATGGAAGGTCATTTTTTCACTGGCACCTTTCAGGATTGGTAGAAACACACATATGAATTTCAGAATCAATATGCCAAAGAAAACTGTCAAGTCTTTAGCACAGGAGGAGATTGATAGATATTGAAATATTCTCTTAACACATACTGGTTATTCTTTAGGTACCAGTTACTGACATCTTATTTACAGAATTTTATATATTTTCACGTGAGCTGCATTTAGCTTTTTCCCCTTTCATTGTCTTTGGTGCCCTTGTGAGTGCTCTTAGGGACATTTTAATTTCAACATCTCTTGAGTTTTGAGTTGAGTAAACCCTTTGTTTAGTCAAAGAAAGATATTTAGCACCTGTATTTGTAGTAGCTCCTTGTGAGGCATTAGGGAAAACCAAAGTACAAAACTGAAGAAAATCTACTTGCCTTTGTCCTAAAAGAATTATGTATGTACACACATATGATATATGTACATGTATAGATATATACAGTCGTCCCTAGGTAACCATGGGGATTGGTTCTGGCCCCCACTGTAGATACCAAAATTCACAGATGTTAAAGTCTCTTAATGTGAAATGGCATAGTATTTGCATATAACCTATGTACATCCGCCTATATACCTAAAGTCATCTCTAGATTACTCATTCCTAATACAATGCATATACATCACTACATTTGAGTGGACTCTGCATAGTACTCAGTGCATGGCAAATTTAAGTTTTGCTTTTTGGAACTTTATAGAATTTTTTTCCCAAATATTTTCAATCCCTGGTTGGTTGACTCCACGGATGAGGAACCCATGGATATGGAGGGCTGACTGTACAGTTGTATTCAACCATTTGAATGTATGAAATATATTTTTGTTGGTAGGTGATGATGAATTTTCAGAAAAAATTTTTTCTCCTTTAGGGATTAATTGCTGAAGAGGGAAAACATTGTTTTGCAAAAGAAGATGATCCTGAGAAATTTCGAGAAGCCCTTTTGAAATTTGAAAAATGTTTTGGTTTACCAGAGCAGGAGAAGTTAGTGACCTATTATTCATGCAGTTATTGGAAAGGACGGGTTCCTTGTCAGGGTTGGCTTTACCTTAGCACCAACTTTCTGAGCTTCTATTCTTTTTTGTTGGGATCAGAAAGTAAGTGGTTTCTATTGCTTACCATAGCCTTGAACTTGCTGTATGACCTATCAACTCTAATGGTGTTAGGCTATAAATAAAATAATAGGATTGATATTAAAGGTAATTAAACTGTACAATAAAAAGTTTATTTCATCTAGGGATATAATCCTTTTAAGACTGGTTGCTTAACATAAAACCATTAGAAGTGTATATAGAATGCCTTGCATATTGTGGGAAGTGAGTCAGTATTAAATGATGACGATGATCTAGCATATAACTGTTTTCAATTCCTTGTTATAAACTATCTACTTGCTTTAGTCTGTGTTTTAATCTGTTTTAAACATACAATTTAAATATAGTGGCCATAGTACCTAATGGCCCACATCTCACTTTGTAGCCACAAAGAAGAATCAAACAGTACTATTGATAGCATGCATACGAACAGCTTTTATATTGGTAGTTATATAATTTTGTAATTATGTAAAGAAATAGATTTAAATACCAAATTAGAATCATTTTTTAAAAAATTATTATTTTTATTAGTAGCTAGTCGTACGTTCCTGGTTATGTTACAACTTAGAATTGTAAAGTTAGAATTGGGAGATTTTGTGTATTTTAATGTATATGTAGAAACTTTTAAAGAAAGGCTTTCTATTTATTCTTTCCTTTTGGAATACACACACACACACACACACACACACATACACACACACACACACACACACA
>NW_016107504.1:510102-519147 GCF_001604975.1 Cebus imitator
TGTTTGATGGCTGCATAGTATTCCATGGTGTATATGTGCCACATTTTCTTTATCCAGTCTATCTTTGATGGGCATTTGGGTTGGTTCCAAGTCTTTGCTATTGTAAACAGTGCCACAATAAACATACATGTGCATGTGTCTTTATAACAGATCGATTTATAATCCTTTGGGTATATACCCAGTAGTGGGATTGCTGGGTTGAATGGTATTTCTGGTTCTAGATCCTTAAGGAATCACCACACTGTCTTACTTAAAATTACATTGGGCACAATGGCTCAGGACTATAATTCTAGCACTTTGGGAGGCCAAGGCAGGAGGATCACTTGAGACCAGGAGTTCAAGACCAGCCTAGGCAATATAGTGAGACTCTGTCTCTACAAAACAATTTTTAAATTAGCTGGGCATGGTGCACATGCCTGTAGTCCCAGCTACTTGAGGAGACTACTTGGGATGCAAGGATCACTACAGCCTGGGAGGTCAAGGCTGCAGTAAGCCATGATCACATCACCTCACTCCAGTCTGAGCAGCAGAGTGAGACTGTATCTCGAAAGAAGTTATTTAAAATTAGATCTCTTCCTGCAATCACCAATTCTTGCACGTTCATGTTGATGCTTCAAAATTTTAACTAATCTTGAACTCGAAACTATTTTAGCTGTTTATAGTATTTTTCAAGGGGTTAACTATTGTTTCAAAATACCTCATTAATGAACATAAATCAGTATGAGAATTTAATCATACGTGCTTATACCTCTTATTTGCAGTAAAACTCATTATCTCCTGGGATGAAGTCTCAAAACTTGAAAAGACTTCAAATGTCATACTGACAGAGAGTATTCATGTGTGTTCCCAAGGAGAGAATCACTACTTTTCAATGTTTTTGCATATTAACCAAACATACCTTCTTATGGAACAGCTGGCAAACTATGCCATTAGAAGACTTTTTGATAAGGAAACATTTGATAATGACCCAGTCCTTTATAATCCTCTACAAATCACCAAAAGGTA
The DNA here is from genome assembly GCF_001604975.1 of Cebus imitator. Lineage (NCBI taxonomy): Eukaryota > Metazoa > Chordata > Mammalia > Primates > Cebidae > Cebus > Cebus imitator. The sequence goes on from NW_016107504.1 coordinate 511,108, forward strand.
ATCAAAGCTTAATTTTTACTTTTCAAAGTATTGTTTGACCGTAAGAATGATAGTATTGCTTAGCATTAAAAGTTAACTCTTCTATGTTATATGATACGTTTTTTTGGAGTTGATCATGTTTGTGTGTGTGTTTTGTGAGTTTGTTCAAATGCATTGCATAAATAGTGCCCTTCTCTCCATGGAATTTAATTGTAAGAAATAATAGAAGTTAGGTTTGAAAATTATTATTTTTTTAGATTCAGATAGGACTTGTCCTGCAATACGCTTAGAAACGCAGAGATTTGTGTGTGTGGTTAGTCTAACTCCAAATTTCTCTATGAATAGTCTAGACAGTTTGGGTATGAAATGGTTAAACAGACTGTGTTACTTATAGAAAACTTTTTTTTTTAAATGAAGAGGCAAGTTTGTGGAGTCAGTGGAGCGTGGACTTTAGAGTGAAAGTAGAACAACTCTTAGACAAGTCATAATCTCTCAGGACCTCATTTTCCTCATCTGTCATTTCTACCTCAAAAGACACATATGGGGAATGAGCACAATATGTGTGAAACCACTTTGTAAAATATAAAATATGAGGTAAATATTAATCATTATTAGTGCCTCCTTCAGAAGTACTTGTCTGATAGCTGTCTGCCATTATATTTGGTGTGTTGGAACTGACCACATATCTTTTATCCTGCTAAACATTCCAAACAGTTGACTAAAATGAGCATGCCAAAGGGGAAAAGGAGAGGAGAGGATTCAGAAATAGCTAGCAAAAGCAACTTCCGGCAAAGAGGATGAAGGTATAGAGTATATGGGAAAGTTTAAGAGGAACCTAAGCCGAAGTCCTATAGACAAACCAAAACAAGTGACCTAGAATGTTATATGGTCACTACACAGCCCTGACTGTGTACAGTTGTTCCTCTTGCCTGTTCCTGAACTATTCCTAAAATTCATGTACATAAAGATTTGTTTTTGAGCCTCCCTGCTTTTCTGGAAGTTAGATCAGCAAGGTAAATTTTTACACTCCATTACCAAAATTAGGTCTCAGTGTGCATGATTTATAAATAGAATTCTATAAGGATTTAGAATCGTGTTTGTATGTTATAGCTAGGCATTTATTTTGTATTTCATTCCTTGATTAGCAACCATAAACATAAACTGTTTTGTCATTTTATTTCCCTTAAAATATAGACTAAAAGGCTGTCTATCAATGAGTTACCCATCACCAAATCTGTATTTAATTAAGATTTAATGAATCCATTTTTGTCTGTGTGCATTTTTAGGAGAGGCTATTGAAAATCATATATATCTACATCATTTTTTCTAGTAAGTTAAAAAAAAAACACTAATTTACTAGGACTTAGTCTCCAAATTTCTTTTTTATAAAATGGAATATCTTTATTGCCCTGCTTATTGTTTTTACAAATATGTATTTCTTTTATAGTTTAAACAATACAGAAACATAGTAATGATAGTTAAGTTTAGTGTATATCCTTCTAGGTTTTTAATGCATGAATTTAAAAATATTTGCAAAATAGGTCTGAACATCACACAGTGTTCTGCAATCTGCTTTGTTTCTCCTCTTGTATTATGGACATCTTTCCATTCACATAAATGGACCTTATTTTATTTAAATAATAGTGAGCCCACCAAATTACAATTTATTTGTTTTATCAGCTTTCCCAGGTTAAAAAAAATACCATTTAACTGAGGTAAAAATTAACATGGTTTTGGTTTTCTGTTCATGTTCATGTTTATCAGGAGTATTTTGAAAGACATGATGAACTGCCACATATTTAAATAGTATATGCAGGAAATATTAATTTAGTTTTAGCTTTGTTGGATTTGAGTTAGAACTTCCATGATTTACTTACTATACTAGATGGTATTGCTGCTTAATGCAATTGCTTAATGTCCCTAGAAAAATTATACCATTTAAAGCAATTGCTTTTTACACAAAGTCCACATTTGTCTATCAGTTAATAAGTCCTCTGTATTTATTGACACCTATCCTATGCCCAACATAGTATAAACAGTGTTACTTTATCATGCTTCTACTTTGGATTGTTTAAAACATTCATTTAAATTTTTACTTCGCTTAATTTTTAATACTGTCTTTTATGGACTACTCTTTCCCTCTAAATGTTTATGCCACAAATTTTCATTATTGTATTTTACTTGAACTGGGTAACTCTCTTGATTTTCTGGTAACCAGATATGAACATTGTTGTCTTCCAGGATTGGTTTTAACCATAATTACATATTATGCCTCTGTGACAATATGGTAGCCTTCTTGCAGATCACCCCTTACAGATAGTTTGAAGACTTACATGATCTCTAACTTTTGTGCATTTTAATCTACTAATAAAACTAAATTAGAGAAAAATAAACAAAATGAGTTTGCAAGGAATCCGTGTATTTTTTCTATTTTAGGATTTGTTGAAAAACATACCATTTTTAGTGTTTAATCTGTGTGCTTTACAGTATATTTAGATTAGTCAATATAGGCATATGTATACCTTAGAATTCATTTCTAAGAATTCATTTGTGCCTCATCCCATTTTTTCTTTCCTACAGAGGTCTAGAAAATCGAGCCCACAGTGAGCAATTTAATGCCTTTTTTAGGCTGCCCAAAGGAGAGAGTTTGAAAGAAGTACATGAATGTTTCTTATGGGTACCATTCAGCCACTTCAATACTCATGGGAAAATGTGCATCTCAGAAAATTATATCTGCTTTGCTAGCCAAGATGGCAATCACTGTAGTGTAATCATTCCACTACGAGAGGTAATGTAAATTTGGTTACATATCAGTTTTTAGTTTGAAAATGTTATCATTCACAGAGTAAAACGTCCTTTAATTCTATAAATTATTAAAACCTCAAGATGCAATATCCTTTTAGTAATTTAAAATAATTATTCTTCAGGATAAGAGTACAACCTTCTGAGATATTCTCAGTTCCTTTTAGTAAAGTCTTACAACTGTTACTGAAAGTGAAAATGTTAAAACTTTAAAATTTAAAAACAAGATAAAGGTTTAGGTTAATGCAAAATGGAGCCTGATCATTCAAAACTTTATGACATCAATATCCAAACTTAAACTGTCACTTTTGGTGTACTGTGTCAGAAAAAATAACATTGATACCCTTTATGTAAGTCAGAAATAAATTGTTGCTATTTGATACTGAATTTTTACATTTTTAAAGAATAGATGTTAGCCAGACCTTTTTCTTGAGAAGCGAAATAACATGCACTGAGGTTACTTGTATGATTGGTGCAACTAGTACACAAACTCTCCTTCTTAATAAGTCATACTATAGACCAAAACTTTTGGCCACAAAAGTGTAAGCCAAGCACATTTTACTTGAAGGTGTCAACAACACAGGAACATTTAATTCACCTCTATGTTTTTCACCCCCTAGGTCTTAGCTATAGATAAGACAAATGATTCCAGCAAATCTGTCATCATTAGCATCAAAGGAAAAACAGCTTTTCGCTTCCATGAAGTTAAAGATTTTGAGCAACTGGTGGCAAAACTCGGACTCAGATGTGGGGCAGCTTCAACTCAATATCATGATATTAGCCCAGAGGTAATTAATTATACAGCAATCAAATCATTTTGAAAAAAAGGTTCGTATTTAGCATAGTTCGTTCTTCAAGAGGAATTCATAGTACCTTTCCTATTTATGCCCATTTTTTTTTTTAAAGAATCTAAGAAATTATATTGTCTAACTCATATCCTAAAGCAGAAGTGAGAATTAAGGACTTTACTCATTTTTAGGAGCTCATACTTTACAAAATTATTATAATTTGATCTTTATTTTACTATATTTGTGATTTACCATATAACTTATACTTTCACATAGTTTGGCTTTTAACAAGTCAAAATTTATTTGAGAATTTAGTGAGGCCTCGAAAAAGGACTCCACTTATTGTTGCAAAGAGATAGCAATTTTAAACCCATCTGAATATCTTTTATTTAATATATTATAGGTCAGCCTTATTTATATAATCTAGCCAAAAGCAAAATAGTGGTATATCTGTTTGCCAGTAAAATGTTAGAGAGAACAAGGAGGATTTTGATGTTTAATATGTCTTTCATGGAAATGCAGAGAGGTTGAATTCAAAAAAATTTTCTTTTACCATTTCCAGGAACCCCATGTTTTAATAAATTGATAAAACTTATTAAAATATAGCTATTTATATTTTAATTAAAATTCAAATAAAAAAATTAATATTGTCTTTATTGGCTATATTATTTTATTTAAGTTGGAGTATAGATCCTCTTACTACTATGTCCAGAATAGAGATTGAAAATAATATACTATGTCAATTATAATGAAGTATTGATAAAACTAATTTTCCCTCTGATAATTAAAAAGCACAATGAAAACATGTAATTAATTTTTTTTCCATCTCAATTTCAGACACAGAATTTCTACATTGGCCATCAAGAGTTTTTCTTACCCCAACTTTATCATCTCTCATTCTTTTTTAGTATGTACCCAGGGTATTCCTTAGTTGGATGTGGGGACAAAAGTAAAATCTGACCAGCCTTAGTAGTTTTCTCTCCCAGTGCTCCCAAATTCTTACTTATATTATGTTTTCCTTGTTCTGTTCTATTTCACATTCAGTCCATGTGTTAGCTTCAAAGCTCAGCTTATATTTCTTTTTCATTTAATTAATTTGCTTTTCTAAAACCTGGAGAACTGTAATTGTTCCCCTTAAAACTTTTATGTTCCTTTAGTAGCTGAGTATGCTCAATTGTCAAGAAAGGATTTTGTTTCAAAATGAGTTTACCATCTTTCTAAATATATGTCAGAATTCTACAGTTTTCTAGTTTCTCTTACTCATTTTTAGAGGTTTTAATAAATATATATACAAAATACCAGTTAGTATACTATTTGCTTGGAAATACGTATTTTTAAATTGCCATAATATTCTATTTTCACTTAACATTTTTATCTTATCAATGATGAAGAATATTGGCCCATTTTAGTGTCTGTATATATCTAGCTTTAATGATAGTATATGTAAAAAATTAGTAAAGAGAAAGCTTTTAAACAAGAGCTAGTTCTATTTTATTTCTAAGTAACAGAAATTATAGCTATTTTTTATAACTATACTTATACTGAAATGAAGAGGAAAAATGCATTCTATAATTTCAATAAACCTGATGACTTTTGTACAAAGAGCAAGACTTTTTAATTTAAATCTTCAAGAGTCTAAATCAACAAGTCTAAATATGAATACAGAAAGGACTTTAGGAAATTTTTCCTGTGGGTGTGCCAAAGACATGATACAAAGAACAAATTCTACCGGAATTAACTAAGATTATGCATGAATATCAGTTCTATCCAAGTTTTTATATAGGTATGCATTAAAATGTTTCACATTTTAATAAGTTATACTAAAACAGGGGAATAAACAGGTTTAGTAAAATTCTAATAAACTGCTTGGAAAATACATGAATCTTTTACTTTTTTTGACACATATAATCAAGAACTATTACTAGATAAGGTAATTTTTCAAAACTACTCAATGAAAGAAAAACAGGCCCTCTTAGGTTAGTTTTAAGCAAAATGGCCTAAGAATGGAAAGCACTGCTGAAGATTCATTGCTTGATGCTCTTAAACTATATCATGAATGAATTGTAGGTTCTGTGGAATGTCAAGAAAGGTAGTAATTGATTTCATGCCTTAAAGTTTTTAGATGGACAAATAAGTATCTTCTACAGATTATCACAGAATATGTAATCATACTTGTTTCATATAATTATTATCTTAATAAGATAGTTTTATAACCAGGACTATCTTGCTAAGTTTTTAAATATAAGTAATGGGTTTGTTATCCTACATGATAATGTAGATAGAAATAGTAGTTTAACCCACATAACTGATTTTTTCTTGCCTTGGTAAGAATAAGGCAATGTGTTTTCTATGACTGTAGTATAAATTTGGAGACAGATTTTTTAGCTGTGGGGGTAGATTTATTTCTAAGTTAGGAAACCAGAAACTATTAAAAATGAAATTCACACCCTTCAAATTGTGGACTATGAACAAGAGCCTATTTGAGATAAGCTTCTGATATTTGAGAAAAGCATTTGTTCGTATTTTTTTGTTTTAATTATTGGTTTCACAGGTCAACTCTGGCCCCCAAACCACCATTTATTATACCAAGTTTATGAAGTATTCTAATTTAAATATAATATTTTATAGAAATTTACACATAAAGAAATGCTCAACTTTGCCTTATCTTTGCTTCACTGTTAGAGCCATATGATAATTGTCAAATCAATGTCACAGCAATATCAGATAATAAAACAGGTTAAGAATACCTGCTATAGAGTTAACAATCTATGTTGCTTTCTAGATGTAGTTGGATTTTGCTCATGCACTAAAAGTCTGATGAGTGCCAAGTTTGTCATAAGTGTGAACACCCAAATAAATGGAGAGAAATACATTTTATATATGTGTGTGTATATGTACATATATATATATTTCCACGTATGTATATAAAACCATGGGTGAAACCTTCCATTCAAAGAGCCAGAGCAAAAAAAGTTCAAAAAATTTTAGTTCCTTGAATAATCTATTATACTCTCCAAAATTTTAAATATTATCTTATACTACCATCTTTGAAGGTAAATGTTTTTTATTTTATTTTTTTGTCATTATTTTTATTTTCCCACCACCTACTGCCTGTTAAAGGTGAATGTTTTAACGTGACTTTATGAATACTTAGGAGGTAATCATGGATAGGACTGGTATACTTGTCATCACTCTTATAAATTTATGTTTAGGGTTTCATTGTTTAAGGGGTTATTTTTCTCCCTCTGGGATACATTTCCTGTAGTTTAGAACAATAGATTAAGTGATGATTCAGTCATTTAAACTAAAGAAATATATTGTGCTTGAGATCCAGACTACAACCATGAATTTTTCAACCTGTATTTGCAAAAATGTAACTTCTCATTTAAACAGGTGAACTTAATATTAAGTAGTAAAGTCTATGATTTGTCAAACTAAGCATTTAAAAAATATAAGGGAATTGTTACTCTCTAATCATTAATTTTTCCTTTATTGGATTCTTCTACCTTATCCTTTTATTTACACATTGATTTGACTTAACTTTCCTTGAATCCTATCTGTATTCATCTGTTCTCACGCTGCTATGATGAAATACTTGAGACTGGGCAATTTATAAAGAAAAGAGGTTTAATTGACTCACAGTTCTGCGTGGCTGGGGAGGCCTCCGGAAACTTACAATCACGGTGGAAGGCACCTCTTCACAGGGTTGCAGGAGAGAAAATGAGTGCTAAGCAAAGAGGGAAACCCCTGATAAAACCATCAGATCTTGTGAGAACTCACTCATTATTATGAGAACAGCATGGGAGAAACTACCCTATGATTCAGTTATCTCCATCTAGTCCTGCCCTTCACATATGGGTATTATTATAATTCAAGGTGAGATTTGGGTGGGGACATAGAGCCAAACCATATCATTCCACCCCTCGCCCCTCCCTAATCTCATGTCCTCACATTTCAAAACACAATCATGCCTTTCCAACAGTCCCCCAAAGTCTTAACTCATTCCAGCATTAACTCAAAGTCCAGGTCCAAAGACTCATCTGAGATAAGGCAAGTCAATTCCACCTATGAGCCTGTAAAATCAAAAGCAAGTTAGTTACTTCCTAGATATGGTGGGGATACAGGCATTGGGTAAATGAACCATTCCAAGTGGGAGACATTGGCCAAAACAAAGGGACTACAGGCCCCATGCAAGTCTGAAATCCACCAGGGCAGCTAAATCTTAGGGCTTTGAAATGATCTGCTTTGATTCCATGTCTCATATCCAGGTCACACTGATGTAAGAGATGGGCTCCCACAGCCTTGGGCAGCTCTGACCCTGTAGCTTTGCAGGATACAGCCCCCCTCCTGGCTGCTTTCACAGGCTAGCATTGAGTGCCTGCAGCTTTTCCAGGTGCATGGTGCAAGCTGTCAGTGGATCCACCATTCTGGGATCTGGAGAATGGTGGCCCTCTTCTCATAGCTCCACTAG
>NW_016107504.1:519232-543707 GCF_001604975.1 Cebus imitator
GGTTCCCCATGAGGACTCCACCCCTGCAGCAAACTTTTGCCTGGACATCCAGGCATTTCCATACATCCTTTGAAATCTAGGCAGAGGTTCCCAAATCACAGTTCTTGACTTCTGTGCACCTGTAGGCCCAACACCATGTGTAAGCCACTAAGGCTTGGGGCTTGTACGCTCTGAAACAATGGCCCAAGCTGAGCCTTGGCCTCTTTTAGCCACAGCTGGAGTTGAAGCAGCTGGGATGCAGGGTACCATGTCCTGTGGCTGCATAGAGCAGGGGGGCCCTGGGCTGGACTCACTAAACCATTTTTTTCTCCTAGGCTTCCAGGCCTCTGATGGGAGAGGCTGTCTCTGACATGCCCTGGAGATATTTTCCCCATTGTCTTGCTGATTAACATTTGGCTCCTGTGGCCAGCTTGAATTTCCTTCCAGAAAATGAATTTTTCTTTTCTGTCACATCATTAGGCTACAAATTTTCCAAACGTTTATGTTCTGCTTCCTCTGGTACACTTTGCTGTTTAGAAATTTCTTCCACCAGATATCCTAAATCATTTCTCTCAAGTTCAAAGTTCCACAGATCTCTAGGGCAGGGACAAAATGCCACCAGTCTCTTTGCTAAAGCATAGCAAGAGTCATGTTTGCTCCATTTCCCAAGAAGTTCCTCATCTCCATCTGAGACCACCTCAACCTGGACTTCATTGTCCGTATCACTATCAGCATTTTGGTCACAGCCATTCAACAAGTCTCTAGGAAGTTCCAAACTTTCCCACATCTTTCTGTCTTCTTCTGAGCCCCCCAAACCATTCCAACCTCTGCCTGTTACCCAGTTCCAAAGTTGCTTTCACATTTTGGGGTATATTTACAGCAGCACCCCATACCAATTTACTGTATTAGTTCTCACACTGCTATGAAGAAATACCCAAAACTGGGTAATAAAGAAATGAGGTATAATTGACTCACAATTCCACATGGCTGGGAAGGCCTCAGGAAACTTATTATTATGGCAGAATGCATCTCTTCACACTGCATCAGGAGAGGAAATGAGTACTGAGCGAAGGGGAAAGCCCCTTATAAAACGATCAGGTCTCTTGAGAACTCAGTCACTATCATGAGAACAGCATGGGGTAAACTGTCCCCTTGATTCAGTTATCTCCATCTGGTCCAACACTTGACACATGGGGATTATTACAATTCAAGGTGAGATTTGGGTGAGGCCTCAGAGCCAATCTTAATGTCCAATCCTGCTAGGGCTTGTGCTTGCTTCTTGGATTTCAAACTAAAATACCACTGGATTGCTCCACCCTAAGTTGTTACTTCTTTTTCTCTGCCTCAGTCATGGGCATTCTTTATCTTACTTAAGCTACTAAAGTTTAAGGATGACCTTAGTGCATCTTTTTTTCTTTTCTTTTCTCTTTTCTTTTCAGCACTCCTACTAGTAACTTGTAATATCTGGTATAGTTATAACCTGTAGAAGCTGGGTAACCGACATGTTTTAAAAGTAAAACTTTGTAGTTCATACAGTTTTATATGGAAATATAAAGGACTCAGAATAACTAAAACAGTATTGAAGAGGAAAAACAAAGTTGGAAGACTCATGCTTTCCAATTTCAAAGCGTATTATATAGCTGTAGTAAACAAGACATTGTGATACTGGCATAAGGGGAGACATATAGATCAAAGTAATAGAATTGAGAGTCTAGAAATAAATGCTCACATTTAAGGCAGTTAGTTTTCAACAATGAAGCCAAGCTAATTCAATGGGGATACTCCACACCCCAAAAAAGATGTTGTATTCTTTTCTTAAAACATACACAAATATTAACTTAAAATGGATTAAAGACCTAAATGTAAGAGCTGAAACTATAAAACTCTCAGAGAACATGTACAAATTAATCTCCGTGATTTTGAAGTAGGCAATTGTTAATAGATATGACACCAAAAGCATGTGACCCTTAAGAAAAAAATAGGTAAATCGGATTACATCAAAATTAAAAACTTTTGTGCTATAAATGATATCATCAAGAAGGCAAAAAGACAACCTACAGAATGGAGGGAATATTTGCCAATTATGTGTCTGGTAAGGGACTTCTGTCTAGAATGTATAAAAAATTCTTAGGACTAATAATAAAAGGCAAACAACCCAATTTCTAAAATGGTTAAAGGATTTGAATGGACATTTCTCTAAAGAAAATAAAGAAATAGCCAATACGTACATTAAAAGATTTTTCATAACATTAGTCATTAGGGAAATGCATATCAAAATCATGATGAAATACCATTTTATATCCCCTACGGTGGCTATAATTAAAGAGACATACTAACTGTTGAGAAGGATGTGAAGAATTGAAACTCTCATATATTGCTGTTGGGAATGTAAAATAGTGCAACCCTCCCCCTATACTTTCTATCCTCTAATAACCATCATTTCACTCTATACTTCTATGAGCTCAACTTTTAACCTCCTTCATATGAGTGAGAACATATGGTATTTATCTTTCTGTGCCTGACTTACTTCACTTAACATAATATTCTCCATGTTCATCCATGTTACTGCAAATGAAAATGATTTATTCTTTTTTTGGCTGAATAATATTCCTTTGTAAAATTTATCACATTCTCTGTATCCATTCATCTGTTGGTGGACATTTAGGTTGATTCTATATCTTGGCTGTTCCGAGTGATGCTGCAAGAAACATGGGGGTATAGTTTATATATTTACATTTATTTCACATTGCATGACGGTATCAACACATCTTCATAAGTACTTGGTATTTTCAATGTTTTGGGTTTTGGTAAGTGTGTAATGTTGTTTTAATTTGAAATTACTTAGTGACATCTGATGTTGAACCTCTTTCATATGATTATCTGCTATTTATATCTTCCATGGTGAGGTATCTGTTTAGATCTTTTGCCTACTTTTTATTGGGTCCTTAATTTTTTTAGGCATAGTTTTCTTTAATTCTTTGAATATATTTATAATAGCTGCTTTACAGTCTTTATTTATGAAATCCAACAAGTGGGCCTCCTCAAGACACTTTCCATTGGTTGCTTTTTTTAAGTTCTTGTTTCTGTTTTTAATCCTGACTTCCTTGGATCACCCCCTGAATCAGTATAACTTAGTGGCTATTCAGTGATGGGTTAGATTTTCTTAAATGCCTTATGGTATCAAATATTCTACATTTTTCTCAAGGATATCTGTGTGAAAGTATACCGAAAACTTCAAACAATTTACAAATCAGCTTTAGTTTAGTTTAGTTTAGTTTTGTTTTGTTTTGTTTTGTTTTGTTTTTCCTGCTTTCAAAGATAGCCAGAATTGAGTGACTGGGGCCTTCTTCTGTCCCATTTCTTTCCTAGGCATGCTCGCAGCCCTGTACATGTATTCATTCTTCTGGATCTCCAAGAATATGTTGCAGCCTTTCAAAGTTCCATATCATCATCTGGTTTTTCAGGTCTTCCTTTTAAATTTTTAGCCAGGGTCTTGCTTGCTCTAGCTGAAATCATAGCTTTGGACAGCTAGGATGTTACCAGCCAGTTGCTATTGTTTTCTATAATACTCTGGAACAGAGTTTTTTCACCAAGCTGAGCTGTGAATCAAATCAAATAGCAACACCCTGGGAATAGAGATTTTCCAGGGAGTTGCAAGTTCAGTCAAAATATTGTCTATGCCCTGGGGATAGGGCTTTTAATGAAACTCCAATAAATCCACTGGCTGCCCTACTGCTAGCTTTCATTTCTGAGCTTGGGCAGGTGGAAAGAGTTGAAAACCCCACAGACTCTTCTGATCTTACTCAGGCTCATTAATGTTTCTCGAATAGATGCTTTTCAGTTTATTGCATGCCTTTGGTTAATTCCAGTGTTCTGAAATGGCTTATTTTTAATGTTTTGCCAGTATTTTATTGCCTTTGTGGGGGAGTATGTTCACAGAGGTTCTGAGTTTGCCATCCTAGAAGTCAGGTTGTTGACATCTCTAATTTTCGTTGGTATGTCTCTGAGATATTGTGGTATGTCTCTGAGATATTGTGGTATGTATATAGACTGTGGTTTATAAATGACAGACAAACATTAGAACTTATTTTTCTTGCGGAAACTTCTAAGCATGCATCTGGGACAATTACATTCTTTCTTTTTCAGCTTCCTATTTGTTCTGAGTCTACAGATCTATCTGATAATATTGAGGTGCAATCTTTGACAAATCAGAAAGAATGCAGTAAAACTGTGAGCACTGAAGCCTTGATGACAGTATTTCACCCTCAGAATTTGGAGACTCTTAATTCTACAATGGTAGGAAAACAAAATATTTAAGCTTATGGGCTGAAACAGTTGATGAAAAATAAAAATCTTAAAAGCAGACTAGAAGATACCACAACTGAAAACTCATCTTTTGGCACTTGAAAAGTTTTCCAGCAGGTTCTACTGTGTAACTTATTTAGTTCCTTTGTACACAAAGACTGTTATCAGGAATGAAGAGAGAAGATAAAAGTTGGACATTGGGGATTTTTACAGATACATAACTGTTGTACATATTTATTGACATTGGGTTTTATTTGCATAGATTTCTAATCCTGAAATAGATGTGATTTGGAGAGAATGATGGCTTAAAGCTTTGCTTCCCAAGTATAACACATTTTACCATTTTTATATGAGTTTAGCTAAGAATTCAAATAGTAAATTAAACCTGCTATGCTCACATGAGTTTAAAAGATTTTCATGATGAAAGAATTCTGTGTTTCACCCCTAGGTGAATACTAATTTTGGTTTTCTATGTCCTTGATTTCCATAGATGTTGTTTCAAGGTAAACAGACTGAGCAGGTTATTTTAAAGAAGTTACTTTCTCACTAGGTTTAGTTGTTTTGATTTTTCTGTTATTACAGTTGAAAGAAAAAATGAAAGAACAGTCATGGAAAATACTATTTGCAGAATGTGGACGTGGTGTTAGTATGTTTCGAACTAAAAAGACTCGAGATCTTGTTGTAAGAGGGATTCCAGAAACCTTAAGAGGAGAACTCTGGATGCTTTTTTCAGGTATTACATTTATTCACTTTACTTATTTAGCAGACATTAACTATGCCTTTCTAGGAGTTATGCCATAAGCTAAAGTGAAATAATCACAAAGATGGTTAGTACAAAGTTTTACTAACCTTTAGTTAACACTAGTGAAAAGAGAAAGGTAAGTAGTTATTTGCACCTTACCTATATATCCACATATTCAGCATCTCAGCAGATTAGTTTATTAGGAAGATATCTATCTATCTATCTCTATCTATCTATAGATAGATAGAGATAGATAGACATATATATAGATATATAGATATAGATATATATATAATAGGGGGATCTTTATCTCTAGTGTCAACAGTCAGGTTAAGGGTGAAAAAAGCTCATAAAAATGATATTCTGTTGGATAAAATTAGTAGCTTGACATAGATTGTAGTGTAAAGTTCTTTTCTGTTTGTGCTCAGAAATCACTTGAGCATAAGGCTAAATATTAAGATAATGAAATCCAATTCTGTATGTATATATGAAAATAGTAGCTTTATTATATCCCTCTTCTGCTGTAATGTAATAAACTTCACAGGTGCTGTTAATGACATGGCTACTAATCCTGGCTATTATGCTGAAGTTGTTGAGCAGTCCTTAGGGACCAGCAACTTGGCTACTGAAGAAATTGAACGTGATTTGCGTCGCTCTCTGCCTGAGCACCCTGCCTTTCAGAGTGACACTGGCATATCTGCTCTGAGAAGGGTACTCACTGCTTATGCATACAGGAATCCCAAAATTGGATACTGCCAGGTATGACTTAACTATGAGCCCTACTGTGTGTATGTTCCAAATAAAATCACATCAAATCCAACTCCACTAATTTGGAAGTGGTGATTATAAGGACAAAGATTGTGGTGAGATAGATGGAGGATGATATTAATGTAAGTAGGATGGTAATGGGAATACTTAGGAGAATTGGTATTTCATTATTTGTCTTTTTCATTTGACAAATGTTTATTAAACTTCTGCCCTATAAAACATACTGTGCTAGGCACCTAAGGCTATATAAAGATGTGTCAGATAAGAGTCCTGCTCTTAAAAATATGTAGACCAAGAGATGTTAAAGCATATTCATTAAGAAACAAAACACAAGTGAGACAAACAGAGAAACAGAAAGTCCTGTCATGATGCATAATAAGGAGAAACTATTTTTTTCACTGGGAGGAATCAGAGAAGGCTTTGTGGAAAAGATAGCATTTGCAGATCTTAAAAATTGGTTAATTTTGGACATATGGAGATGGAATGAAAAGAGCATGCCAGGTGAAGGGATCCGTGTAACTGAACACAGGTAGAGGTAAATGTAGAGTATATAGGACCATGTTTGTTTAGTTTTGTAGAAGCATAGGGTGGATGAAGTGAAGTAGTTGGAGAAAAAAATCAGTAAGGTAGATTGGGAGAGAGCTGGAGTTTGAATTTTATTTTATAGGCAGCAGAGGAATCATTGGAAAAAAATTGCACACCATCAATTAGGGTAGGCTAGACTGCTAACACAAACACAGATAATAGATTAAACACAATAGAATTTTATTTCTTGAAGGAATAAACAAAGGAGATTAACTCTTCAGATCAGTATGGAGTTCTCCTCCATGAGATTATTCAGGAACTTAAACTGTAAGCTGACAGCAGACTGTCATTTTCAAAAAAAAAAAAAAATGCTTCCCAAGTCCACTTTCATCACCATTAGCTCTCACAGGAACAGGGAAAGAGCATGGAGAATAACTGTAGAAGAGTTTATGGGCTAGGCGTGAAAGGGGCAAATGTCACTTCACCCACATTCTGTTGGATGATCTTGGTCACATGGATACACCTATTCACAAGGAAGTCTGTGGAGTATAGTGTGGCTGAGCAGATATGTGTAGTTACTGTGGAAGAAGAGGAGATTGGAGTATCATGGATAGGTAGCACTCTGGGCCATGCATTCATTTATAATGGGTTGAATACCGTAATTGTTACATATCAATACCACCTATCCACTGTAACTTGTCAATAGAGATTAAAAAAACTATCTTAAGTGAATGGAACATCTAAATGGCAAGTATTTTTAGCATATTTTAAGATCTCTGAAAGGTATAAAAGAAGCACAATGCTTCTTTTCTCAAAGAGCTTATACTCACAGACTCTGTGATGTTGTCTATAAGTGGTAGCTTAGAGATAGCTTCAAAATAGGCAGCACTTAATGTTTACTTCTAAAAGATGAGAGCAAGGTTAGAAACATGGAGGGCAAGAAGAAAGTTCTTTGGGGTTATAAGTATGAGTGATGCCATTGAGGCGAGAATAAGCCTGCCTTGGGAGATAAGATTGGCTAGGTTCAGGTTGGAATAAAACAGTAAATAAGTTTGTATGGGACAAAACCATGAAGAATCTCTAAAGCCTGGGACAAGAGTTTAAACTTAATATGGTAAACAGATTTTGTTGATTTTGATTTAAAAAAAAACCCTAGAACATTTTCATCACCTTAAAAAGAAGCCCCATATCCATTAGCAGTTACTTCCCATTTCTCCTACTATCAACCCAAGCAATCATTAATCTACTTTCTAGCTCTATAAATATACCTTTTGTGCACATTTCATATAATTTGTGTGATACAATATGTGGTCTTTTGTGTCTGCCTTCTTTTACCTAGCATATTATTTTCAAAGTTCATCCATGTTATAGCATGTATTAGGACTTCTTTCTTATGATTTAATAATATTCCATTATATGGATAGATACTACATTTTGTTTGTCTATTCAATGTTGATAGTCATTTGAGTTGTCTTCTTGTTTTGGCTATTGTGAATAACGCTGCTATGAATATTCATGTACAAGTTTTTATATGGACATTGTTTTTTATTCTTGTGGATTTTTGTTTTTTGGTTTTTGGGGTTTTTTTTTTTGGCAAAGTCTTGCTCTGTTACCCAGGCTGGAATGCAGTGGTATGATCTCGGCTCACTGCAACCTCTGCCTCCCAGGTTCAAGCAATTATCCTGTCTCAGACTCCTGCGTACCTAGGATTATAGGTGTGCACCACCACGCCCCAGTGATTTTTTTTTTTTTTTTTTCAGTAGAGACGGGGTTTCACCATGTTGGCCAGACTGGTTATAAATTCCTGACCTCAAGCGATCCGCCCACCTCAGCCTCCCAAAGTGCTAGGCTTACAGATATGAGCCACCATGCCTGGCCTGGATGTTGATTTTTAAGGCTACTGTGAAACTGAGGAGGGGGTTGGGAATAGGGTGATTTAAAATGCCACAGAGCTTACTGGTTTTACTGAGATTCAGCCTTTAAATGCTACCTGAATTGCTGTAAGCTATTGGTTAATTTTCAGAGTTCTAAAGTTGATTCTGATGACTTTTGTCAGTGTTCTTGATGCTTTTATAGAAGAGAGCATTTTTTGGAAGTCCTTACTTTGCCATGTTCACTATATCCCCTCCCAGTATGGCTTCTTGCATGGGAAAATGATTCAGTAAAAACTAAGCTTGACATCAAACAGTGTGCTAGATTTGGCATGAAATTGGCATAGTTAATATACAAATCTGTAAGTAAGGTATGAAAGTATAGAAATGAGCAACAGACATAAAAGGATTAATCACCGATGAGAAAATACAGGTTGATGTTAAAGCCTGAAACAGAAAGTTCAACCTCAAAGAAATTAAAATTAAAACAATGAGATACCATTTTTTACTATCAAATCAGTGAAGATCATTATAATTATTATGATTTGCAATATTGGCAAAGGTGCAGTGAAATAAACATTTAAACACTGTTGGTCAGAAATATAAATTGATATTTTCTTTCAGGAATTTAATTTGGCAATAATATGAAGTCTTTTGAAAATACCACTTGACCAAACAATTTCATTTCTAGGTATCGGTCCTGAGAAAAAAGTGTAATTGGATGAAGATTTATATAAAAAATATATCCATTGCAGCATTATATGAAATAGTAAAAAATTGGAATTAACCTACATGTCCAACAATAGTAGAATGATTAAAGAATTTATATCCACCTTAGATTATTTTGGTCATTAAAAATACTGTTTTAGAAGAATGTTTATTGGCGTTGAATATTACTATATAGTGCTAAGTGAAAAAATAAAAGTTTAGTACACAGTGTGATACAAATTTTAAGAGAAAAAGGGAGAAAAAAACTGCAGAAAAATGTATCAACTTGTTAACAGTTGATTTCTGGGAATGTGGAATATAAGAGGTTTTATTTTCTCCTTCATACTTTTCCATTCTCTGTAAATTCTATCCATTAGGGATTTATTACCTTTATAATAAAGGATGTGGCAATGTATATAAAAGTAATGATCTGACATTTGTAAGAAGCAGCAAAAAGAGTGGTAGTGGGAATGGGAAGGAAAAAGCAAATCTGAAAGACATTTTGTAAGAAGAAACCCTAGGATATGAAACGGATATAGCAGATAGAGGGTTTTCAGCATGATCAAAACTAGGATAGATAAGAAGAATCCTACTTGATAGGGGAAAGAAGATGTTCAGTTTTGGATATATTAAGGATGATTCATATCTAAGAGCTATTCCTTTATAGGTGGTTGGAAATACAGATGAAGTTTGTTTTCTTTCATTTTAATATGTCTTTGAAAATTATGTAAGTTTTTTCAGATCAGTGATAATTAAGATTTTCACTCATTGAAATGAGAGAGATTTTACTTATTATGTTTTATATGTATTATATTACTGCTTCACTTTACTTGAATGTTACTTTATAAAACAACTATCAAATGTTAGCCTGACTTCACCTTGTTTTGCTTTGGACTGGCTCAGAGTTCTCATGTTTCCACAGTTATTACACTATTATTATTCTCAGTAGTTCTTGTTGCTGTCAAAAACTATTATGTTTTAAGAAATATAATTATTACCTGAGCAATATTTACTTTTTAAAACTGTTTTCTATGAATTTTAGGCAATGAATATTTTGACTTCAGTGCTGCTTCTATATGCAAAAGAGGAAGAAGCTTTTTGGCTTCTGGTTGCTGTATGTGAACGAATGTTGCCTGATTATTTTAATCGTCGAATTATTGGTAAAAGAAAAACCACTCACACACATATGCATACATACAGATGTATATTTATTTTCTAAACAATTTTAGTGTCTCTTGTCTAATTACTAATAAAAGAGAAGGACTGATTAATTAGGTTGTGGTATAAAATGCAAGCAATATCAAAACCTCACATTCACTGACATTCTTAAAAGAAGAGCTTTTTGTACTGAATGTATATTCGGAAAGATTGTTTAATATGTTCCTTTTGAAAATAAAATACCTGGTCCATTTCTTAACAAAAATGGAAGCATTAAGTTTATAAACTTTATATTGCTAAAACAATGATGATCTCAAGAATCCAGAGCTACTTGTGAATTTCAGTAGTTTCTTGATGGGAGGGAGATTTCAGTCAGCTTAAAATCTCCACATGTGTATGAATTATGGAGATACTTGCAACGTTTCAAAGAAGGATCAAGTTCTTAGTTTGTTAATTGTATAGTATCTTCTTTAGTCAGCAAATATTTGCAGATCTGTGATCCCTTACGTTAAAACTTATGGATGGTCTCCTCTTTATACCCTAACAGGCTTTCAGGATTATGATTAGGTCATTGATTGTACTGTTTTTCATTATAATTATTTGTGTATTTATCTTGAGTTGTGCTAGATATTAAATTCCCTGACCATGAGACCACTTCATTAATTGGTATAGCTCTTATAATACCTAGTACAGGTCTCTGCATATAATAAAGACTCAATAAATAACTCTTCAAATGAATTTGAATTGCATTTCTGAAGTACATGACACTACTAGCAGTTAGATGTATAAAATACAGAAAGAGTTCATAATTTAAGGAAGAAGAATGAAATACATCAGCATGCCAATAGAAGTGGGGAAGTGTGGAAACAAATCCTTTTGAAAAATGTTTATTTTTAAACTTATTTTGATATTCTCTAGGTGCCTTGGTTGATCAGGCAGTCTTTGAAGAACTTATCAGGGATCACCTTCCTCAGCTGACAGAACACATGACTGATATGACATTCTTTTCCTCAGTTTCTCTCTCATGGTTTCTCACACTTTTTATTAGTGTGCTACCTATTGAAAGTGCAGTGAATGTGGTCGACTGTTTCTTCTATGATGGAATAAAGGCTATTTTGCAACTGGGATTGGCAATACTTGACTATAATTTAGACAAACTGCTGACTTGTAAAGATGATGCTGAAGCTGTGACAGCATTAAACAGGTATTGTAAGAACCATAACATTTAAATCTGGAGGAGATTTGAGAGATTACGTTGTTCAATCCCCATATTTTACAGAGAAAACTGAGCCCTAGAAACTTCAATTTGCCTGAGGTTACAAAACTACTTGAATGAAAGAGCTACACCTAAAGTCCAGTCCTCTATCTCCAGAAAAATATAGCAAGAATAAATTACTTTGAAGTGAGACATTAAATTATTTACACATTTACACTAATATTGTTGATTCAGTATGCTAGGACTTTCATATTCCCAGTTTGAGCTATAAAGTGTCTATGTAGAAGTAGTTTGAGCAGGAAGAGCATAGTTGATAATGTTAAATATCCTGTTGGGGGAAGTTATTCTGGTTTCTATGTGGTTTCAGGTAGGTTGAACTTTATTTTCCTAGTAGCTTTTGTATGAATGCTATTTTATATTGGAGTATATACATTGTATGTGTGTGTGTGTGTGTGTGTGTGTGTGTGTATGCACATATTTGTACATGCTAAATAAATTAATATTTGAATGGGCAACTATCATAATGCCACATAAAATCCCATCATGTACAGAATAAAATACAAACATCTTACTCTGACATTCAGAACTCTGTAGTAAGGGCTCAGTGTACCTTTCTTCAGTTATTTTCCCCTGTATGCCTTTACATACACTGTATTCCACTCCTACTGAGCTATGTGGTATTTGCCAAGTACTCTCTGAGCCTGTTTGCTTCCCTCAAAACCCAAAATGATTCCTTCACCATCCCATTCCCCACACCAACACCCTACTAATGCCCAACCATCTTCAAATTCCACTTCTTGGCCAGGTGCAGTGGCTTATGCCTGTAATCCCAGCACTTTGGGAGGCCGAGGCAGGCAGATCACCTAAGATCAGGAATTCAAGACCAGCCTGGCCAACATGGTGAAATCCTGTCTCCAAATACAAAAATTAGCTAGGCGTGCTGGCAGGCACCTATAATCCCAGCTACTCAGGAGGCAAAGGTTGCAGTGAGCCAAGATTGTGCCATTGCACTCCTGCCATAGTGACAGAACAAGACTCCATCTCAAAAAAAAAAAAAAAAACAAGTTCCACTTCTTCATAAGACCCTTCCTTGTCCTCTCAGCTGAAAGTAACCTCTAACTAACTGGGGAGAAATTAGATTCATTTCTCTGCTTTAATAATGGTAGTTCCACTAATTCTTGTATTACTATCACTTTTTGATAGGTTCTTTGACAATGTCACCAATAAGGATAGTCCATTGCCTTCAAATGTTCAGCAGGGTTCAAATGTGAGTGATGAAAAAACCAGTCATACTAGAGTGGATATTACAGATTTGATTAGAGAGTCAAATGAGGTAAGTTTTTTCATGCCATACATATATTACCTAGCATATTTAAAATGATTGAACGATGATGTATCTCTAGTGTTATATTAAGAGTAAGATAATAATGCAAGTAGACATATAACTTAAAATGCAACTTAACTTTTTAAATGAGTTCTGTGAACTGTTTCCACTCCTCTGCCTCAATTTGTTTTTCATTAAATGAATAAATTCATTTGCTTTCACAAATAATGACCACTTTAAACATCTATCGTTGTATTAACAGGTGAATTATTCTCATTATTGTTATTCCCTTCTTAGAGATTAAGAATTTTACCCATGTTTTTGTACTTAGTCTATGCACATAGTAGATGGAATTCTCTCCAGTGAATATATTTAAAAACTGAAATGTGGGAGGTGAAAATTTGCAAAATCATTGAACAAGTCAGGAAATTACCTAGAAATAGAACCAAAGCCTCCAAGAACTGAGTCTGATAAATCTGATTGTAAAAGAAGAAGTGGATGTTTATCATGAATGGGTATCCACTGGAGTCATATTTCTTGCAGAAATATGGTAATATTCGCTATGAAGATATACACAGTATGCGCTGTCGAAATAGGTTGTATGTGATACAGACCCTAGAGGAAACAACAAAACAGAATGTGGTAAGTATGCAACCAATGGGGAAAAAACGGTTGGAATAATTTTTTTCTTTAAGTTTCTTTAGAAATTCTCATTCTGGGCAAATAAAATTAAAAGGACCAAACTTTTGAGCTAGATCCTTGCCAAGGTTTAGCTTATGGTAAATTATTTTATAGCGAAAATAAATTATTTTCTTCTGGTTGAATTATGTTGCTTTCTCCAACATGGTTTGTACTATTTGACCTTCAAGACCACTGAGACAGGGTCTGGCTCTGTTACCCAGGCTGGAGTGCAATGGCATGATCACAGCTCAGTGTAGCCTCTACCTCCTGGCCTCAAGTGATCCTTCTGCCTCAGCGTACCGAGGAGCTGGGAATACATGCACACACCACCAAGCCTGGCTAATTTTTTAAGTTTTTTGTAGAGATAGGGTCTCAGGATGTTGACCAGACTGGTTTCAAACCCATGGGCTCAAGTGATCCTCCTTGCCTAGGCATTCCAAAGTGTTGGGATTACAGGCATGAGCTACCACACCTAGCCTGCAGCTCAGTGTTGAATGCTGTGATGTTGGAATTTAAGCATAACATATTTGTGATGTGCTGTATCAATAACAGCTGATCTACATAGTAGTCAGTGCTACCAGTTAATATTATTATCCTTGGATACCTAAAGTAAAGTGAAAAAGGTATAAACAGTATGTTTTGAATAGTTGTCTTTTTAATATTTGGATGGCTCCATAAGCAGCTGTTAATATTGGTTGCCTTTGGTGAATCAGATTAATAGATTGCTGTTCAGAAGGCAGAGAGTTTTATTTTGCTGTTTATATTATTTTGTACTATTTGAGGTTTTATCATGACCATATGTTATTTTTGTAAACCTCCTTGCTTAAAGGCCAAGGTCCTCAGAGATACAAATCTGGAAAGATTAACATTTCTGAAGATTCCAGGTTTAGATTTCAATTAAATAATTCAGTGAGGTTACTGGGACATAGGTAGCATAGAGCACCTTGTTTTAGTTTTTACATGTTAGCATTTTAAAAAATTTACTGAAGTAATACATGTTGACTGTAAATAATTTAAGCATTACATAAATGTAAAAAGTAGATTTCCCACACCAGGAATAACCATCTTAAAATAATTTGGCATATATCCTTTCAGATCTTTTCTGTATGTGTCTGCAAACATACCTGTGTAATGGAAGGATATAGTTTTTGAAATTAGATCATACCGGTCACTTTGCTATGCAATTTTTTTCATTCAGAAATAGATCATGGTTATTGAATATCAGTCTAGATCTACCTCACTCTTCCTAATGCATTGAATAGTGTACCATAATATGGATATGCTATAATTGAAGTATTCTGCTGATGTACATTCAATGTGTCTCCCTTTTTTTGCTCTTGTAAATAATACTTTATGTAAACATTCTTGTATATGTAAGAATGTTATATGTACAAGATAGATATCTGGAAGTGGACGTTGCATAAAAGGATATGCCCATTTAAAATTTGAACAGGTCCCTACCAAATTATGCTTCAAAAGATTTTACCAAATTGTAATCCCACCAACAGCATGTAAGAATGCCCCTTTCCTCACATTCTCACTAATACCAGATATTTAAAATGTTGAATTTGTTAGCCAGGCATGGTGGCACACACTCGTAGTCCCAGCTGCTTAGGAAGCTGAGAAGGGAGGATCACCTTGAACCTGGGAGTTCCAGGTTACAGTGAGCTGTAATCATGCCACTGCACTCCAGCCTGGGCAACAGAGCAAGACCTTGTCTCTAAAAGAACACAAAACAAAATCTTTAATTTGTGCCAATGTGATAGATGGAATATCACTTTTCATTTAAGGTTTCAATTCACTGATCACATATGTTTATTAGCCTTTTTCATTTCTTCTCTTAATTGCCTACTCATAGCCTTTGCCTATTTTTCTATGAGATTGTCTTTTAAGTATTGATTTTTAGGAGCTCTTTTGACTAGTAGTGTTATTAATTCTTTGTCAGCTATATTTGTGGCCTAATATTTCCCCACTTATTATTTCTTTCTTTATGTTTATAATGTCTTTCAGGTTATACAAGTTAAAAATTTTTATGTAGTCTTTCTCTTTTTTCTTACATGATGTCCGCGTTTCATATCAGACTTAGAAAGGCTTTCTTTATTTAAAATTATATAAATTATAAAAAAATTTTGTATTAGTATTGCTTTCTTAACATTTAGAACTTTAACACCTAGAGTATATTTTTTGTTTATTATGTGAGATAGATCTCTAATATTATGTTTTTCCAACTGAAATCATTCATTTTCTAAAAACCAATTATTAAATAGTCTATCCTCACAGTACTCTATTTTTTTTCTATGCTAAATTCTTACAATACATACATGGGCTTTATTTTTGGACTTTCTTTTTTTGTTACTACAACAGTACCACACTGTTTCAATTACTTTAGTTTGTCTACTTTGAAATCTGGTAAGGCTTTTAAAATTCCTTTTTAATATTCATTTTAATAATCTGTCTTCTTAAGCGTTCTTTAGTAAGCATTTTTAGTTTTCATCATGTAGGTCTTATACAGTTCTTAGTGGGTTTATTCTACCCCTATATATTTTATGGTTTGGCTGCTAATATGAATGAGATCATTTTTCCTTTACACTGTCTAATTGTTTATTTTTATAAAAGAATTTCTAATATTAGATTTGTTATACTCTTGAAATTAGTCCTAGTAAGTCATTTATCCAAATCCTCCTAAGATGTATTTAACCCTAGGCTGGGCATCGTGGCTCATGCCTGTAATCCTAGCACTTTGGGAGGCCATGGTGGATGGATCATTTCAGGCCAGGAGTTCAAGACCAGCCTGTCTAATATGGCAAAACCCCACCCCAAAAAAAAAAAAAAAAAAAATTCCAAAAACTATGATGTATTTAATCCCAGATATAGGTGATGGGGAGGAAGGCAGCAAACCACATTGCCATGTATGTACCTATGCAACAGTCTTGCATGTTCTTCACATGTACCCCAAAACCTAAAACGCAATACAATATATATTTAGATGTATTATTCTTTTAATCTCCTTTGGTAATTTTGCTAAATAGTTTAGCTAGGCTCTTTGCAAGTTTGTTAAAGTAATATTGGTTGAAAGCTTCTTCTTGTATTTAGGCTTATATCATAGATTGAAAATTATACGTAAATCATATATTTATATGCTCTGGAACAGGTTAGATCCCATAGGAATTATCCATTACCTGAAGGCTTGAGAAAATGAATGTGTAAAGCCATCTGGGTCTGCTGCCTTTTGGTTTCCTCCCTAGGAAATCTTTGATTTCTTTTTTCAGTTCCATCTATTCAAATTTTCTTGCTCCTATGAGTTGATTCTAATTATTTATATTTTCTTATGGGATTATCTATTTTGTTTATTGTTTAACATATATACATACACACACACTCACACATATATAAATGTAAAGCTTATGGAATTCATTCAACAGATAGTTAATGGCACCTTCTATGTACTGGGAAGTTTTTTAACTTTTATTTTTATTTACAGTTAAAAGTTATAAATGTAAAAAAACGTTATTTTTAACTTTTATTTATTCAGAGGTTCACATGCAGGTTGTTTTGTTTTGTCTTATTTTGTTTTTGACATTGAGTCTCACTCTGTCACCCAGGCTGGAGTGCAGTGGAGCAATCTTGGCTCACTGCAACCTTGCCTCCTGGGTTCAAGTGATTCTCCTGCCTCAGCCTCCCAAGTAGCTGAGATTACAGGTACCCACCACCATGCCTGGCCTTTTTGTATTTTTAGTAAAGACAGGATTTCACCATGTTGGCCAGGGTGGTCTCAAACTCCTGTCCTCAGGTGATCTGCCCACCTTGGCCCCCCAAATTGCTGTTTGCAAGTGTGAGCCACCATGCCCAGCTGCCAGTTTTTTATATAGGTAAATGATGTATTACAGGTTTTCTTGTACAGATTATCTCATCATGCGGGTAATAAGAATGGTAGCCAATAGGTAGTTTTTTGATCCTCACCCTCCTTCCACCCTCCACACTCATGTAGGCCCCTGTGTCTATTATTCCCCTCTTTGTGTCCATGTGTATTCAATGTTTAGCTCCCACTTATAAGTGAGAATATGCAGTATTTGGTTTTCTTTTCCTCTATTAGTTCACTTAGGATAATGGTCTCCAGCTCCATCCATGTTGCTGCAAAGAACATGATCTTGTTCTTTTGTATGGCTGCATAGTATTCCATGGTGTATATTGACCATATTTTCTTTATCCAGTTGACTATTGATGGGCATCTAAGTTGATCCCATGTCTTTGTTATTGTGAATAGTGCTGTGAAAAACATATGCATGCATGTGTCTTTATGGTATGATAATTTATATTCCTTTAGGCATATGCTCAGTAATGAGATTTCTGAGTTGAATGGTAGTTCTCTCTCTCTTTTTTAATTTTTTATTTTATTTTATTTTATTTTATTTTATTTTATTTTATTTTATTTTTGAGACAGAGTCTTGTTCTGTCACCCAGGCTGGAGTGCAGTGCCATGATCTCGACTCACTGCAACCTCCACCTTCAGAGTTGAAGCATTTCTCCTGCCTCAGTCTCCTGAGTAGCTAAGACTACAGGTGCACACCACCACACCCAGCTAATTTTTTGTATTTTAGCAGAGACAGGATTTCACCATGTTGCCCAAGCTGGTCACAAACTCCTGAGCTCAGGCAGTAGTTCTATTTTAAGTTCTTTGTGATATCTTCAAACTGCTTTCCACAGTGGGTGACTTAATTTACATTTCCACCAGCAGTGTATAAGCATTCTCTTTACTCTACAAGCTCACCAGAATCTGTTGTTTTTTGACTTTTAAATAGTCACCATTCTGATTGTGTGAGATGATATATCGTTGTGATTTTGATTTTCTTTTATCTGATGATTAGTGATGTTGAGCATGTTTTCATATGCTTGTTGGCTGCATATAGGTCTCCTTTTGAAAAGTGTCTGTTCATGTCCTTAGCCCACTTTTTTATGGAGTCGTTTGTTTTTTGGTTTTTAATTTTTTAAAGTTCCTTATGGATTCTGGATATTAGACCTTTGTCAGAAGCACAATTTGCAAATATTTTCTACCATTCTGGAGGTTGTCTGTTTACTCTGTTGATAGTTTCTTTTGCTGTGCAGAAGCTCCTTAATTAGTCTTATTTGTTAAATTTCATTTTTTTTGCAATTGCTTTTGGCATCTTTGTCATAAAATCTTTGCCACTGACTATGTCTAGAAAGATATTGCCTAAGTTTTCTTCAAAGCTTTTTATAGTTGTAGGTTTTATGCTCAAGTCTTTAATTCATCTTGAGTTGATGTTTGTATATGGTGAAAGGTAGGGGTCTGGTTTTAATCTTCTACATATGGTTAGCTAGTTATCCCAGCACCATTTATTGAATAGGGTGTCCTTTCCCCATTGCTTCTTATTGTTGACTTTGTTAAAGATCAGATGGTTGTAGGTGCAGCTTTATTTCTGGGCACTCCATTCTGTTCCATTAGACTATGTGTGTTTTTGTACCTATACCTTCCTGGTTTGGTTACTGTAGACTTGTAGTATAGTTTGAAGGTGAGGAATGTGATGCCTCTAGCTTTGTTAATTTTGCTTAGAATTGCTTTGGCTTTTCGATCTCTTTTCTGGTTGCATATGAATTTTTTAGAATATATATTTTTCCAATTATGTGAAGAATGTCATTGGTAGTTTGATAGGAATAGCACTGAATCTGTGAATTGCTTTGGTTGGTATGGCCTTTTAAACAATATTGATTCTTCCTATCCATGAGCATGGGATGTTTTTCATTTGCTGTTGTCACCTCTGATTTCTTTAAGCAGTGCATGTAATTCCCATTGTAGAGATCTTTCACCTCCCTAGTTAGCTGTATTCCTAGGTATTTTATTCTTTTTATGGCTATTGTGAGCAGGATTGAGTTCTTGATTTGTCACTCAGCTAGGACGTTGTTGATACATAGAAGTGCTACTGATTTTTGTAGATTGATTTTGTATTTTGAAACATTGCCAAAGTCTTTTACTAAATCTAGCAGCTTTTGGGCTGAGACTATGGGGTTTTCTACATATAGAATCATATCATCTGCAAATAGAAATAATTTGACTTCCTCTGTTCCTATTTTGATGCCTTTTTTTCTTTCTCTTGCCTGATTGCTCTGGCTAGGACTTTCAGTACTATGTTGAGCCAGAGTGGTGAGTATGGGCATCCTTGTCTTCTGGTTCTCAAGGGTAATGCTTCCAGCATTTACCCATTCAGTATGATTTTGATTGTGGATTTGTCATAGATGGCTCTTATTATTTTGAGATATAGTTCTTCAATGCCTAGTTTGTTGAGGCTTTTTAACATGAAGGGATGTTAAATCTTATTGAAAGTTTTTTCTGCATCTATTGAGATGATCATGTGCTTTTTTGTTTTTAGTTCTGTTTTTGTGATGAATCACATTAATCGATTTGTGTATGTTGAACCAACCTTGTATCCCATGGATAAAGCCTACTTGATTGTGGTGGGCTAGCGTTTTGATGTGCTGCTAGATTTGGTTTGCTAGTAGTTTGTTGAGGATTTTTGCATGTGTTCTCCTCAAGGATATTGGCCTGAAGTTTTCTCTTTTTTGTTGTGTATCTGCCAAGTATTGGTAGCAGAATGATGCTGGCCTCATAGAATGTGTTAAGGAGGAATCCTTTCTCCTTAATTTTTTGCGATAGTTTCAGTAGGAATGGTACCAGCTCTTCTTTGTGTATCTGGTAGAATTTGGCTGTGAATCCATTTTGTCCTGGGCTTTTTCTGGTTGGTGTGGGGTTTTTTACTGATTCAATTTTAGAACTTGTTATTGGTCTGTTCAGGGTTTCAACTTCTTCCTGGTTCAATCTTGGCAGTTATGTTTCCAGTAATTTATTGTTTCTTCTAGGTTTTCTAGTTTGTGTGCATAGTGTTCTTTGTAGTCTCTGAGGGTTTTATTTCTACTTCTTTGGGGTCCGTGGTAATTTCTCCTTTGTCATTTTTGATTGTGTCTATTTGGATTGTCTCTTTTTTCTTTATTAGTCTAGCTAGTGGTCTATCAATCTTATTTATTCTTTTAAATAGCCAACTCATGGATTCATTGATCTTTTGCATGGATTTTCATATTTTGATTTCACTCAGATCAGCTCTGATTTTGGTAATTGCTTTTCTTCTGCTAGCTTTGGGGTTGGTTTGTTACTGTTTTCCTAGTTCCTCTAGGTGTGATGTGAGGTTGATTTGAGAGTTTTCTAACTCTCTGATGTGAGCATTTAGTGCTATAAACTTCCTTCTTAACACTGCTTTAACTGTGTACCAGGGATTCTGATATGTTGTATCTTTATTCTCATTGCTTTCAAATAGTTACTTGATTTCTTCCTTAGTTTCATTATTTAGCCAAAAGTCATTCAGGAGCAGATTGTTTAATTTTTATGTGATTAATATGGTTTTGAGCAATCTCCTTAGTATTTATTTTCATTTTTTTTATGCTATGGTCTAAGAGTATAGTTGATATGATCTGGGGTTTTTTGAATTTGCTGAGGATTGTTTTATGTCTGATTGTGTGGTTAATTTTAGAGTATGTGCTATAGGCAGACGAGAAGAATATATTCTGTTGTTCTGCGGGGAGGGGTGGGGGAAGTTCTGTAGATGTCTGTTAGGTCCATTTGGTCAAGTGTTGAGTTCAGGTCCCAAATATCTTTTCTAGTTTTCTGCCTTGATGATATGTCTAATACTGTCAGTGAGGTGTTGAAGTCCCCCACTATAATTACATATTTATCTAAGTCTCTTTATAGGCCTTTAGGAACTTGTTTCGTGAATCTGAGTGCTCCTGTGTTGACTGCATTTATATTTAAGGTAGTTGTCTTCTCGTTGACTTGAACCCTTTTTGAATTCCCTTTTTTGTTTTGTCGTTGTTGTTGTTGTTGTTGTTGATTTAAAGTCTGTTTTGTCTGAAATCAGAATAACAACACCTGTTTTTTTCTGTTTTCCATTTGCTTGATAGATTCTTCCTCTTCCTTTTACTTTGAGCCTTTGAATGTCATTGCATGTGAGATGGGTCTCTTAAAGACAGCATACAATTGGGTATTGCTTTTTTATCCAGCTTGCCAGGCTATTCCTTGTAAATGGGGCATTTAGCCTGTTTACATTCAAGGTTAATACTGATATGTGTGGATTTGATCCTGTCATCGTGTTGTTAGCTGATTATTACACAAAATTGATTGTGTAGTTACTGTATTGTGTCAATAGTCTATGTACTTAAGTGTGTTTTTATAATAGCTGGTAATGGCTTTCCTTTCCATATTTAGCACTCCTTTCAAGATCTCTTGTAAGACAGATCTAATGAACATGAATTTCCTTAGCACTTGCTTGTCCGAGAAGGATCTTATTTCTTCTTTGCTTATGAAGCTTAGTTTGGCTGAATATGAAATTCTCGGCTGGGGTTCCTTTTGGGTTTTTTTTGTTTGTTTGTTCGTTTTTGTTTGTTTTGTTTTATTCTGTTCTGTTCTGTTTTGATAGAGTCTTGCTCTGTCACCCAGGCTGGAGTGCAGTGGCATGATCTCGGGTCACCGCAACCTCTGTCTCCCAGGTTCAAGCGATCCTCCTGCCTCAGCCTCCTGAGTAGCTAGGACTACAGGCACCTGCCACCATGCCCAGCTAATTTTTATATTTTTAGTAGAGATAGGGTTTCACCCTGTTGGTCAGGCTGGTCTCAAACTCCTGACCTCATGATCCACTTGCCTCAGCCTCCCAAAGTGTTGGGATTACAGGCATGAGCCACCTCGCCCAGCAGAATTTCTTTCCTTTAAGAAAGCTGCATATAGGCCTTCCATCTTTTTTGGCTTGTAGCATTTCTGCTGAACACTACACAGGTAGCCCAATGAGACTTCCTTTGTAGGTGACCTGCTCCGTCTCTCTAGCTACCTTTAATACTTTTTCTTTCATGTTGACCTTGGAGAATCTGATAACTGTGTCTTGGGGATGATCATCTTATATAGTACCTTGCAGGGGTTCTCTGCATTTCCAGAATTTGAATGTTGGCCTATCTAACAAAGTTGAGAAAATTTTCATTTATTTTTATCTAAGTTAATTCAGAGAACCAGTCTGAGTTCTGAGATTCTTTTCTGAGCTTGGTATATTCTGCTGTTAATGCTTGTGATAGTATTATGAAATTCTTGTAGTAAGTTTTTCAGCTCTATCAGATCAGCTTGGTTCTTTCTTAAAAATGGCCATTTTGTCTTTCACCTCCTGTATCATTTTATCATATTCCTTAAAATTCCTTGGATTGGATTTCGACTTTCTCCTGAATCTCAGTGATCTTCATTTCTATGTATATTCTGAATTCTATGTCTGTCATTTCAGCCATTTCAGTCTGGTTAAGAACCATTGCTAGGGAACTAGTGCAGTTGTTTGGAGGTAAGAAGACCCTCTGGTTTTACCAGTTGCCAGAGTTCTTGTGCTGGTTCTTTCCTATCTGTGTGAACTGATGTCCCTTTAATCTCTGAAGTTGTTTTCCTTCGGATGGATTTTTTTGCTTTTATCTTCTTTGATGCCCTTGGGAGTTTGATTGTAGTATAAGATGGGTTCAGTTGACTGGCTTTGATTTTGAAGATTTCAGGTGGCCAAGGCTCACCTGAGCTTTCCTGGGATGAGTTCAGTAACTAGGGGGCTGGTACCAGACCCCCAGCTTTGTTCTCTGGGCCCTCAGGGCTAGGAACCTGCTCTGCCAGAGAGATCAGGGTGTTCCCAGTTCACTGGCCTCAACACTCCAACGGAGGTGCCAGCAAAAACTTTGTCGGGGTGGTGGCAGTGGAATCCATGCTTGCTCTTGCATACCAGCATCCGTGGCAGCATTGCAGCGTACACAAGCATTGGCTCAGGCTGCGTGCTGGTAGGAGCCTTTGCCTTAGTTTTCACAGGCAGTGTATAGTGGCGGAATATTTTAGTGGTGTGTTTTGGGCTGCGATCCAATAGGTGGTGCTTAAAAGTGTTAGCCACCAGATAGCTTCTTGCTCTGCTGCGTGGCTCAGGGGTAGTATTCTGTGATTGGGGGCAGGGAGATGGCCTACTCACCTAGTCCACTCCTGGACCTTGGAGGAACCCCCTCCAATTACTGGCTTCATGCCGGCATTTCTTTGGTTGGATGCTCTGGTTCACAGGGCTCCCTCAGGTAGAAGCTGTGGTTGACAAACAGGTCCTATTCTTGCCAGGCCAGCCCTGCAGAGGGAGGCACACACCACCCCTCTATCAACCTGCGAACCTGGGTGTATCACCTCTCAGTGATGCTTGAGCACCACCTAAGCCAGCAAGTCTTGCCCAGCTAAGAGCTGTGGGGGTGGGTAGTGTTACCTGATCTGCTGTCCAAGTACATCCTGGGGGTACTCGGGGTTGCAACTGCCAGCAAAGTTTAGGCAGAAGCTGGACCACTGGGCTGGAAGCTCTAACAGGCATTGCCCACCTGGCTACCAGTGGTGGACCTGGGTGGGGTCACTTGCCCTGCCTGTGGGTGTTTCTGGGGACAACAGGATGTTGCAGCCACTGGCTGAGTTCAGGCAGAAGCAGGACATCTGGGCTGGAAGCTCTAGGAGGTGTTGCCTGCCAGGCTACCAGTGGCAGGAGTGGGTGGGGTCGTCCACCCTGCCATCTAGGTGTTTCTTGGGACAATAGGAGACTGCAGCCTCTGGCTGATTTCAGGCAGAAGCAGGACTGCTGGGCTGGAAGCTGGCACCAAGCCTTGTCTGGTGAGGAGGCTGGAGCAATCTTACTGCTCCAGGCACTATTACTGTGGCTGCTGTTGGGGCTGTTGCACTGGTGTTGGTCTGTTCCGGGGTCCGAGGCTTGTAGAGGAGTTAACTCCACAAAACGTCTGGGTAGCCCTCTGCCTCAGTTTAGAGGTGAGGTGGGAGGGTGGGAGTGGTGGGTAGGGGATTAAGGTAGGGGGATTCTCCCATTCCCAGCCTTACACAGACACCCGTGGAGAGTGTGAATCACCCTCTCCCATGTTGGGGAGCTTCTCCTGATTCCACACTGATCCAGATAGGCTGCTACTCAGCTTCACTCCTCTCTGCTCTCTGTGTCCCCTTGCTGCTTTAATGGTTCCCAGTGTGGTTTCTTAGATGATCAGCTTTTAGGGTCAGTATTCACTACTGCCTTTGTTTCCCCTCCCTAAGAGCAGCACCCATGATCTGCTTCTAGTTTGCCATTTTGCTGGGCATTTTTTTTTTTTTTTGAGACAGATTC
>NW_016107504.1:543881-553163 GCF_001604975.1 Cebus imitator
TACAGGCACATGCCACCACACCTGGTTAATTTTTGTATTTTTAGTAGAGACAGGGCTTCAACATGTTGGCCAGGCTGGTCTTGAACTCCTGGCCTCAAGTGATCTGCCCGCCTCAGCCTCCCAAGTGCTGGGATTACAGGCGTGAGCCACCATGCCCCTGCTGGGCACTTTAAATGTTTTCTCTATCTGTGCTTATATTATCCACTTCTCAATGATAGTCATTTGTGATTTCTTTCATCTCACTTGCCAGAAATTCGTCTATTTCGTTGATTTTTTTTCATTTAACTGACTCAATTTTATTTACTGAGTCTACTGGGTGTTTTTTTTTTTTTTTAATTTTACGTGTTTCATCAATTCGAGCTTTTTCTTTACCTTTGCTTTTATATTTCTTAGATACCATAATCATTGTACCGTTAGTGCTTATTCTTCATGGAATAGGATAAAATTGCATATTTTCTAAGCTTATTACTTCTTGGATTATGTTTTCTTGCATAGAGAGGGAATGTACATCTCCCTATGTCTTTGAAGTATTTAATGGCAACATCACATGATGACTTGATTTGCTGCTTATGTGGCAAGAGAGGAATATATGGAATAAGACTTAGAATACTGTTACTTATATTTATAGACATTAAGTGGCTGTCTTTTTGCAGTGATTTCTGAGTATGAAGAGATGAATATCAAAGTACATATTTGAGTGAAATTGAACTGTAGTCAACTACTACTTTTTTTAAATGGATAAAATAGATAATATTAATAACCATAATATAATAATAACTTTTTATTATTCATTTAAGAAGTTAAAATACAAATATTTTCTTCTAGCAGAGAGAGACTCGAAGTAAATTTAAAGAGAATTTCTGTATTGCAATGTTAAATTCTGTGTTCTAAATTGCTTTTAATCTTTTTAAAGTTGCGTGTTGTATCACAAGATGTGAATTTGAGCCTTCATGAATTGGATGAACTTTATGTCATCTTTAAGGTATTGTTGTTCTTCTTTAAATGAAAAATAATGCTTTTTTTTAGCAGAACTGTATCACAGCCATTCTAAATATTTTAATCTTTATTTTAGTAGACATTTTTTTAAAATCTTCCAAAATTACTTTTCCTAATTGGCAACTCTCCTTTTTATTTATTTTTAATAGAAAGAACTGTTTTTATCTTGTTATTGGTGTTTGGGTTGTCCAGTATTGAAGCATCATGACCCCAGTCTGCCATATTTGGAACAGTATCAGATTGACTGCCAGCAGTTCAGAGCGTTGTATCATTTGTTGAGTCCCTGGGCTCATTCTGCAAATAGAGACTCACTAGCTTTATGGACATTCAGATTGTTGGATGAAAACTCTGATTGCCTTATAAACTTCAAAGAATTCTCCTCTGCAATTGGTAAGATGACATCCAATATTTTTTTTAAGCAAAACACAAAGGTGCTCCTATAAATACTTAGTACTGGCTATTATTGCCAATTTAGTCAGATTATATCACCATGGGTTACAGTATGTTCAGCTTTAGTAATAAATGGACCCTTTTCTGTATTTGTTGCTAAATCTAAGTATTTTGATATTATTTTCCCCAACCCTTTCAGAAAAGCAAGCTGTTAGATGTGAGTGTTTTAAGGGTTAACATAAGGAAGAGAATGTCCCAATTTTCTCACACTCAGATGTGTGAGTACTACAGAAGGACTTCCCTTCTCCATAAAAATTCAACCACATAACCTAGACCAGTGATAGAGAAATACCCAGCAAACATGTGGTACCTACAAACAGTTAAGATGTTGTACCTGTAAATATTGTTCCTTGGCTTTTCCAGATACCCCAGCATGCTTTCTTGTCAGGGATTGCCCCTTGAAGAACAGTTCTCTCCTTAAACGAGGCATAGTCCTCATTCAAAAGAAAAGAGAAAGCTGAAGTTGGGGAAAAGGAGCTAGGCAGGAGAGGATTTTACTTATTTGATAAAGAATATTTTACTTATATGCTTACACACTTGAAGGAGGGAATCTGACTAGATGGTTTTTTAATTGTTAGCTTAAGTAACAGGTTTCTGAATCCTAATTCTTAACTAATATTTGTATCTTAATCTTTGTTGCTGAAATTGATTGAATGTTCTTTGGATACATGATTATTTACGATTGAATTTTATTGAACAGACATAATGTACAATGGAAGTTTTACTGAGAAGATTAAGCTGCTTTTTAAGATACATATTCCTCCAGGTAAGAGTTTACCAGTCTTTAATGATGTACAGCAGGAATTTATTCCATTTTAACAGGTATAATTACAGATTTTTTTTAACAACTAACCTAATTTTCACCATGACATAAGGTCATTGCTTCATTGTGGCCCTCAAATTATATTATGACTACTTTTGCTGATACAGATACAGTGATCTTCTATGGAAGAGATTCTGTGTAACACGTGGGCCCACAAGTTTTCTTCCTGTTAGTAGTCAAGTTAATGAAAAATAGTTTGTATATAATAATTGCATATCATTGGATTGTTGGTATAACGTTGAATTGTTGTTATTGTCATTAGAGTAGAAATTAACTTTAGACAAACTGCCAAACTTGCAAAATACTGCAAATTATTCTGAAAAATGGGACCAGGAAGCAGGGATATTAAGTATTTTTAAAAGGAAGCAAAATAAAAGCTATGATTTATTGAGCACTTGCTCTGTCAAGACATTTACTTTACATGCATTTTTTAAATTTAATTCTCACAATATCCCTGATAAGTGGTATTATCCTTCCAATTTTGACAATAAGGAAATTGAGAGCTGGAAAGATTAAATTATTTGCCAAAGATCACATAACTGGTAAATTGCATAGCAAACTGAGGTCTGACTCCAAAGCTCACATTTCTTTATATTCTTCCGTACTACCTCAAAATTACCACATCATTCAGTTTCCTTGTTTTTCCCACTGACCTGAAGAGGATGCCATACCAAGGCCTGATCCCTACTTTGTGAAAACAGTCTTAGGCTTTAAACTGAAAGAGCATTGCCAAAAGTACCTTTTAGCCAAGATTAAGAAATTCACAAAAACAAACAGCACCTCATTATTTATTTAAAGCTACACCTGGGATCCCTTTTCAGCTCTTCTCAGGATAGTCGGGAAACATTCTTTACCAGACCAACAAGCTAAAGACCATCTTTAACCTTCACATTCAAATCACAAACACAGCATTAAAAGCAGAAGACAAACCACCTAGAAATTTAATTATAAAAGGAGATTACATTGTTGGCCAGCCACAGTGGCTCACACCGGTAATCCCAGCACTTTGGGAGGCAGAGGTGGGTGAATCACAAGGTCAAGAGATTGAGATCATTCTGGCCAATATGGTGAAATCCCATCTCTACTAAAAATACAAAAATTAGCTGGGCGTGGTGGTGTGCACCTGTAGTTACAGCTACTTATGAGGCTGAGATAGGACATTCGCTTGAAACAGAGAGGTGGAGTTTGTAGTGAGCCAAGATCACCCCAGTGCACTCCAGCCCAGCAACAGAGCAAGACTCCATCTCAAATAAAAGGAGTTTATATTGTCAAATCAGGCGACTGTTAGAATGTTTAACATTGTCATCAACTATGCTTTTAATATAGGGATCAAAAATAGGAAAAACATTATGTACCTGTTAAAGCACAGGTAAGAAGTAAAGCAAAGCACTCAACTTTCTGTTTTCCTTACTACTGAGGATTTTTTTAAATGGCTGAGGTCACATTTTCAGATATTTCTAAATGCCAGATTTTAAAACTTTCAACTTTTAATAGCTCTTGGAAAATGATTAAAAAACAAGTAGGAAAAATAATAGAACTCAAAATGATGAAGAACTTCTTGTTGTTTACTATACAATAGAGTAGAACCACTTCTACATTTCTTCACTTACATCTTTCTCATACAGAAACTCTTTAACACCCTGTTGCCAGATTTACCTGACCCATTATGAATCTCATCTCTGCCCCTGGTGGTTTATAAATGTAATTTGGGTTATGTATATGTTTTCAGCTTATACTGAAGTGAAATCTAAGGATGCTTCAAAAGGAGATGAACTTTCCAAGGAAGAATTACTTTATTTCAGTCAGCTCCATGGTAAATACCTGTGTAAAATTTTAACTGTTTTGATGATTAGTCACCAATAGATATCCTCCTGCTTAGATATTCTTTACCCAGATAAAATTTGGCATCATTTTACCTTATACGCCTTTTGTATCACCACAACAATTAGCGTAGTCCATATATGTTTGACCAATTAACCAAATTGCATTTTGGGGGGTTGATTTGTGGAATTTCTTGCTTATTGAAGACTCAAAGTATTTAGTTTCTATTTATGTTGCAGAAATTTCTAAAATGTATTAGGCTATTTTCATGCCTTTATAAAATACCATAGAATCTTTGATGATTAAAGATCATAGCTATTTTTCAAACAATGAATACTTATTATAAATTACTGTAGGTATAGGAGACAGGGATGGATGTGTCTCCAAGATATAATTTTAAGGGATATTAGTTTATTTTTGGGTCCTTTAGTTCATTTTCATAAATATTAAATGTCTTATAGAGGGAAGAACGCTAATGTGTGTTTGTGGTTACTATATGTTAAAGTGTTTGAACATTAAGTTTGAAGGGACCTTACAAATCATCTCATCAAGTCCTTTCATTTTATAGATAAAGGCACTAATGCCCAGAGAGAAGTGACTTGTACAAGGTTTCACAATGAGTTATTGCCACATTCAGGGCTTTGTAGCACACTTTTCTGATGTGCAGTATGTGTTTTTTTCCCCCTGATAATAAAAGTAATACAATTTTATTTGAAGAAAGTCACAAAGAAGAAAATACCACCCAGAAATAAATACTTAATATTTGGTATACTTCCTTATAGGATTTTTTAAAATATGGATTTTCCCCCAGTGTTGTTTTTAACTGTGAAAGTTTTGGAATACTTTTTCTTCTAATGGTAGGAGGTCAAGTGAGCTAAAATTTGTTTGCAGAATTGAATAAAATAACATGCGCTTATAAGTCTATATGAAACATTATTTTACTTTCAAAGTGTATTTGTTAAACATCTTACAGAATGCAGTTATGTCTTCTCTTCTAGTTTCCAAGCCTGCAAATGAGAAGGAAGCAGAATCAGCAAAACATAGCCCTGAAAAAGGTACTATGATCTAGGAGTTATCATTTATTTAGTTATTGTTTATGTAAACAAGAATAGCTACAAAGGAGGAAAAGGTGAATTCCTTTTAAAGGCTATTGATGTTTCAGAAATTATAGAAAATGTGATAGTAAATGACCCATATTCATTTAATTTTGTTATTTTAAAAAGATTTATTTTTAATTACAAAAGTAATATATAATTCTTGGAAAAGAAATTCAGACAGTACTTAAGTCCTTTTGCCTTCACTCAACCCTACCCAAAAATATTTCTGTCTATATCCTTTTCAGATCTATTTCTATGTATACACAAATGTATGCAGACATCTCTCTTTTAAAAAAAATCCATAAGTACTGTTGTACAATTTTTTGGGAATTTGCAATATATCATGGACATATTTCCAAGTCAGTACATTTGGATCTACCTCATTATTTTTAATAGATGCAAAGTATTTCATTGTTTGGTTGTACCATAATTTATCTCAATAACTAGACCAATATTGATGGACAATTACGTTGTTTCAAATTATTTCTATTGAAAAGTATGCTACAACAAACATTTTTATACTTCTACTTTAGGATAATTTTAAAATATTTCTTTAATATACGATAAACTCATAGAAGCATGGCAATGCTGTACCAAATAGTATGCACATTTAATATTTTGATACAAGATGTCAAATTGCTCTCCAAAAGCTCATCATTGTTTTAATGTTTTTGAACAATATTTAGTTAAAAATAATCAATTGCTCCAAGTCTCTTTAAATATGGTAGCTTCCCCAGTATTTCCATCCAATTTTCAAGGAATCTGAAATTATTATTTATTTAAATAGTCACATTAATATTATCTTGATTAAACTCTTTGAATGAATTAGTAGTGTTTCGAATTTTTGAAAAAGACCCACTCCAGACCCTTTGTGTTTTTGTTGTTGTTGGTGGTGGTGGTCTTTTTTTTTTTTTTGAGATGGAGTCTTGCTCTGTCACCCAGGCTGGAGTGCAGTGGCATGATCTCGGCTCACTGCACCCTTTGCCTCCTGGGTTCAAGCCATTTTCCTGTGCAGCCTTCCGAGTACCTGGGACTACAGGCACCCGCCACCATGCCCAGCTAATTTTTCCATTTTTAGTAGAGATGGGGTTTCACCATGTTGGCCAGGCTGATCTTGAACTCCTGACCTCAGGTGATCTGCCTGCATTGGCCTCAGGCATGAGCCACCACGCCTGGCTCACTTTGTTACAATATATGCATATTAAGACTATAATATAGAAGCTGTTTTAAACTTAGTAGTATACATGAGAATGACTACGTAAAATTTGCATTATTAAGTCAGGGTGTATTGTTTTAATCTAAATATGTCCTTTCTCCCTCTCTTGCCACATCTTCCCTAGTCCCCAAGTCTTCCCAAAGTAAAAGTTTTAGTCTAAACAGAAATGGGAAAAGTATTCTGAGAGCCAGTGGGTGAAAAGAAAGGTAATTTCAGATCATTTCCTGGATTAAAAAAGATGGAATCTTATATCACAGTGAAATACCTTTTAATTATAATTATTATTTTTGAAATTTGGAAAAGTATAATGGTTTGTTCCTTATGAAATGGTTTTACTCCCTTTCTTCAGGCAAAGGGAAAATTGATATTCAAGCATATCTAAGTAAATGGCAAGATGAGCTTTTCAAAAAAGAAGAAAACATTAAGGATTTACCAAGAATGAATCAGGTATAGCATTTTCAAAAATAAAATTCTAAGTTCTTGCTTTTTTGTATGAATTTGGGTGTAACCTCTGAAACAGCTAACATGTTATTCCCAAAATAGTTAAATAATCTATGTGTTATTTAAGTTTCAGATGAGCATGGAAGAGTGTGAAGAAATTTTTATATGATTTATTTTTATTTTTAACACTTAAATGCATCTAGTGTCTCAGAGAATTCCTTTGCTGTGACATGTACCCATAGAAAAGAATGTATATGTAATATATTTCTAACTTTATTGGAAATGTTTATTTATTCAGTAAACATTTTTTTACTGCCTACCAGATACCAAACCCAATGCTAGATACTGGGAATGAGAAATTACTGAGATGGGTCACACCCTGGTTCCTAATGATCTTATATCTGAACACAATTTTAAGTTCATCTCTTTCTTATACACTGCCTAATTAAAATACATTCTTCTTTTTTTAATTAAAATATGGTTAGCACAGATACTGAGGATCCTGAGAAGTTTACCAAAATGA
This sequence comes from Cebus imitator, assembly GCF_001604975.1. NCBI lineage: Eukaryota > Metazoa > Chordata > Mammalia > Primates > Cebidae > Cebus > Cebus imitator. The sequence continues at coordinate 551,249 of NW_016107504.1, forward strand.
AAACTGTCAAATAACTTTGTGTTTTTCAGTGGACTGTATCATTTGACAATTGAATAAGTACTTTTTAAAATGAGTCAGTATAATATATTTATTCTAGAATTACTATAAATGAACAATACTATTGTTTAGGGAAAAACTCTCTCAAACTGCCTTTTTTCCTCTGTTTTTACACCACAACAATAACAATCATCTACATAGAATAAAACGTCTGTGACCAAATGTGTGGGCGTTTTCCCCACCACTGAGCAGCAGACACCAGCTGAGTGTCCTGCAATTCAATTCCAACACTACCTACCTAGAAATAGTGTGAGATCCCACAGGTTGAGTGTTCAGTCCCCAAGACTGCTCCCTGCTTTTCCCCAGTCACAAGTCGGAGCCTCCTGAACTTCTGGCTGACCAACTTCAAGTTGGGGTTCCCATGATCCCTTCTTTGGATTTGATTAATTTGCTACAGAGAGACTTGCAGAACTCAGAGAAATACTTATATATACTGGTTTACTAAGAAGGATATTTTAAAGAATACAAAAACCAGAAGAAGAGATACATAGGGCAAGGCCTAGAAGGGTCCCGAGGGCTGGAGCTTTTGTCCCCAGGGAGTTGAGGTGTGCCATCCTCCCGGCATGTAGATGAGTTCTTTACCTTCCTCCTGTCAGCTTCCATGCATTCAGCTATCAGAAGCTCCCTGAACCCAATTCTCTTGGGTTTTTGTGGAAGCTTCATGATGTCAGCATTCTTTCCTCCAAGGGTATGAGGCAGGATCCTCTCTGGAGAGAGTCCTAAAACCAATTATCAGAAAGCTACTTGGGAGGCTGAGACAGGAGAATCATTTGAAACCTGGAGGCAACAGTTGCCATGAGCCGAGATCACGCTATTGCACTCCAGCCTGGGCAAGAAGAGTGAAAAAGAAAGAGAGAGAGAGAAAGAGAGAGAGAGAGGGAGGGAGAGATAGAGGGAGGGTGAGAGGAAGGGAGTGAGGAAAGAGAGAGAGGAAGGAAGGAAGGAGAGAAAGAAAGAAAGAAGAAAGGTGGGAAGATGAGTAGAGAGAAGATTCAAGAAAGAGAGAGAGAAAGGAGGGAGGGAAGGAAGGAAGGAAGGAGGGGAAGGAAGGAGAGAGAAAGAGAGAGAAAAAAGAAAGGTGGGAAGAAAATTATAGGGGGGAGAATATTCTGTTTTCTAAGGCCTGCCCCTGAAGCCTAATACACCCAGCATTATAAGAAAAGATTGTAACAAAAGACTATGGAAGTTGTGAACTAGGAACCAAGAAAAAAAAATATGTATGTATGTATATATCTATATCTATATCTATCTATCTATATATATATATAGATATATATGAACACTAAAACTGTTGATTAATGAAGAAAGAAAGAAAATATCTCGATCATCTAGGTGCAATTAGCAAGCAAACCAGTTTATCTATCCACTTAGGCCCCACCTCAGCCTTTAAAGAGAAACATGTCCAAATGGGTTTCTTGGGCTGGGCATGGTAGCTTATATTTGTAATCCCAGCACTTTGGAAGGCCAAGGTGGGAGGATTGCTTGAGGCCAGGAGCTTGAGATTAGCCTGGGCAACATAGCAAGATCCTGTCTCTACAAAAAATTTGAAAATTAGCCAGGCATGGTGGCACGTGCCTATAGTCCTAGGTACTTGGGAAGCTGAGGTAGGAGGATCACTTGAGCCCAGAAGTTGGAAGCTGCAATGAGCTATGATTGCACCACTGTACTCAAGCCTGGACAACACAGCAAGACCTTGTATAGGAAAAAGAAAATAGCACCTGACATTTAAGTAATGCTGGCAGGCAGACAGTCCAGGAATTAGTCTGGATATAATGTACTGCTATCAGGCAAGATGTGAGAGTACCTAAAAGAATTTTCTTACATGGTTCATACTCATCTTTTTTTTTTTTTTTTTTTT
>NW_016107504.1:553213-563927 GCF_001604975.1 Cebus imitator
TTTGAGATGGGGTTTCTCTCTTGCTACCCAGGCTGGAGTGCAATGGCGTGATCTTGGCTCACTGCAACCTCCACCTCCAGGGTTCAAGCGATTCTCCTGCCTCAGCCTCCCGAGTAGGTGGAATTACAGGTGCCTGCCACCACACCCCACTAATTTTTTGTGTTTTTAGTAGAGATGGGGTTTCACCGTGTTGGCCAAGCTGGTCTCAAACTCCTAACCTCAAGTGATCCACCTGCCTTGGCCTCCCAAAATGCTGGGATTACAGGTGTGAGCCACCACGCCTGGCCCATACTCTCGAGAACCAAGATTTATTTTGGGATTCATCACCAGTTCTTATAACTTCTAGGGTGGAGCTTATATCGTACAAATCCTATATAGGAGACTATTCACTTCTAAGTTCTCTTTATATTTGCTAAGTCTAATATTCAAATGTGATATTTTCAACTTCTGTTTTCTAGTCTCAGTTTATTCAGTTTTCAAAGACCCTCTATAACTTATTTCATGAGGACCCTGAAGAAGAATCATTGTATCAAGCCATTGCTGTTGTAACCAGCCTTTTACTCAGGATGGAAGAAGTTGGAAGGAAACTACATAGCCCTACATCATCAGCCAAAGGATTCTCTGGTACTGTCTGTGCTTCTGGAAGACCCAGTGAGGAAAAAACAGGGAGCCACTTGGAGAAAGATCCTTCTTCTCTTAGGGAGGAACCTCAGTGGTCATTTGCATTTGAACAGATTCTTGCATCGCTGTTGAATGAACCAGCATTGGTGAGGTTTTTTGAGAAACCCATAGATGTAAAAGCCATGCTGGAAAATGCAAAAACTTCTCAGTTAAGGTCTAGAACCAAGATGCAAATCCCTTAGGAATTACCTATCATAGACAAGTTTACTAAGATTCCTATAGCTGTCAGCTTGATTCCAGTGAGTAGGGTTCAGGGATTTATCTTGTTACCAATGTGACTGAAGGCCAAATATGTATATCCAGAAGCACAATGCATCATTCCTTTGTTGTTATCTCAAATTTTGATATTTGAGATAACAACAAATATAAATATACTTTTTTATATTTCACAATATATGCAATATCAGGGGAATATGCTAAATGTTACCACCAGAGGGCATAAGCATATCACTTTTAGTAAGGAAATTACTAGCTTATGTTGCTATTTACATATGAATTACTGATGATTTTGAAAAGATGGTGTTATGCTTGGGTGTTAGTGAGGCTGATATGTCAATCAATAAACCCTACTTTCCAAATTATCTAGAAGATTACCATTTGGGCCCTTGTTTTCAAGTTATCTCACTGAAATATTATTAACCTTTTAAAATTAATCTCATTCGGTCTTCTAGTAATAAATGATTTTTTAAGTACCTTCTACAGCCTTCCTACCTGAGGGGTTCAGAGGCTGCTGACTCACACTGCTAACTCTGTTACTGATAAAAGCAAATCAATGACTCTAAACTCTGGGCTGATATAAAGAAAAAAAAATATTGGATTTGGATTTAAGCTGGATAAAACCAGCCTTTTAAAAAACAGTTCAATTAACTATTATAGGTCTTTCATTAGACGGATAAATCACTAGAAATTCTGGGCACTGCTGTTTGTGGCATTTGTCTCAGAGTAGCTTATGACTGCTTTGGTTCTAGCTTTAGATTTTGGATTCTCACCAGTCATGTGTTAATTTACATTAGACAGTAAAGAATGGTTACACTAAGACTGAATTATCATATTCATCTGGCAAGCACATAAAGTATACTTGTATGTAATGATTGCAAGGTAACAGAATTGCTGACATCTGTCTAAAAAGTTTTGACTATCCAATTTAGAGATGGAATTTCTATATACTTGATGCTGCTTATATTTCAATCATTACACAGTCCATTTAGAGATAATGGGTTTTGTTAGCACTTAAATAAGCAAACTATACTTGCCCACTGTTCTGTGCTATTCCTGCCAAAAGCAATTTATTAATCAATTGACTTAGGATATTGGGGGAGAAATCATTCATTGGAGCTTCTTTCTTTACAAAAGACTTCGGTTATAAACCCTTTGACTTTTCTAGATGCGAAACCATGAAAGAGCAGACTTCCTTCAGAGTGACTCAAGAGGTCTCCCTTTCTTGGAGGAAATTGGCATAGTCAGCCTTTGGCAAGAATCCACCGTGAACAAAGCTTAACACATGTGGCTTCCTCGCCCATAGAATGTTATTTTCAAAGAAGTTCAAGAATTTTCAAGTTGAGCCTTTGAAAATTTCATAAATTGGGTTTAGCTAATAAACACTTACTAGTAGTGTCTTTAAAATGATTTCATCAACCTTGTCTTCTCAAGGAAACTACCACTTAAAGAGATAGTTGATAAACATCTATGCCTTTTCTCAGAAATTATTTACTGAACTACGTCCATATTTTAGAGCTTAATTAATAGTTTATATGAAAACTATCATATGTCTGCTATTATGCAATGATTCTTAAATTATACCGAAATAGCTCTAGAAAGACACATGTATACAAAGGCACTATTGTACACATTTTGTTGAATATTTTGGCAGTTGTATTTACAAAGAAGGGTACTTTCTTAAGAGCATATATGTTATTAACATTCGATATGATTTTAAAGTCAGAATGGTACAGATTACTAAGCATTGTATTTTAGCCTAGATTAATTAAAATTGAATACACAAAGAGATTTTTGAGTTGCAAAAATATTATAAATGCAAAGCAAAAAGAAAACATTTATTTTCTGAGTCTGCAGGAGAAACAAACTAAACATTATAGTTTTATAGCCACTATCTTGTTAACCAAACAGGTTGTTCTTAATATTAAAAATCTTATGTAGTTGTGTTAAACTGAACCAGTTCATTATACCTTTTGCATTAAATGAAATATGTTATAAGTTGGCTTTACTTGTCTTTATAAAAATAAATATTATATCTACTAAACGTGAAAAATGGTTGACTTCAAAAGATGAATATTATTTATTATGATGTCTTTTTTCCTTTTTCTTTCCTTTTTTATTTTTTTGAGACAGTTCTCATTCTGTCACCAGACAGACAAGTCTCATTCTGTCACCCAGACTGGAGTGCAATGCAGCCTTGATCTCCCATGCTCAAGCAATCCTCACGTCTCAGCCTTCCAAGTAGCTGAGACCACAGGCACACACCACCATGCTAATATTTTTTTATTTTTTTGGTAAAGACATGGTCTCCCTATGTAGTCCAGGCTGTTCTCAAGCGCCTAGGCTCAAGCAGTCCTACCACCTCAGCCTCCCAAAGTGTGGATTACAGGTGTGAATCACCATGTTCAGCCTTTTTTTTTTTTCTTTTTCTAGATTTCAGTTCATACAGAGCTAAGATGTATTTTTACTTATACTTAACTCAGATATCACTTGGGGACTTCCCTCTTTTATCAGTTAGAATTCAACTGCAGAAAACAGAATTCACTCTAATTAGTTTAGGCAAGAAAAGATTTATTACTGGATAGCAAATGGCTTACATAATTATCAGGAGGATGGGCTAAATTGAGTTTTCAAGAACAACTTTCAAAGACACACCATCAGGCCACCAAGGAAATTGCTAACTCTTCAGTGATAAGGACACTGCTACTTCCTACTGCTGTCATAAAAAGCCATCACTACTGCTGCTACCTCAGGAGCCATGCTTCAACTGCTGTGATTTACACTAGCAAAACAGATGCCAGGCACCCTGCCTCTCATCACCCACAAACTGATGACTGAATTGCTTAAGAACATCCAAACATCTTCACAATTATGTTTACCAGCAGAAATGGCAGAAACATAGCCTACACCTCACTTCTGTCATTCAAGTCTCACGTATATGCATCTGATTGGCCTTTAATAAATCCAGAATCCTAGTTGCAAAGGAATCTAGGAAATTTACTTTTAGATTTTTTGCCTCTACAGTATAGAAAGGCAAACGAAGAGGGTGGAAAGCAAATTGAACCGTGTGTTTGTTTTCTATTGTTGCATAAGTAATTCCAGCACACATTATCTCACCATTTCAGTGGGTCAGGACTCTGGGTCCAGCTTAGCTTGACCCCCTGCTTAGGATCTCACAAGGCTGCAACCAAAGTATCAGCCAGGATGGTTCTCATGTAAAGGATCAACTAAAGAATAATCCACTTTCCAGGTTCACTCAGACTGTTGGCAGAATTCATTTCCTTATGGTTTCCAGTCTGGGCCACCAGCTTCTTGCTGGTAGTCACTTGGCAACCACCCTCAGCTTCTAGAGGCTTCACTCAGTTCCTAACAGCTGCCTTCAGCTTCTGTGGACAGCTCCTTGCCACATAGATTTCCCCCAAAATGGCCACTTACTTTATCAAGCCACAAAGAAAAGCCTGTAAAGCAAATCTGCTAGCAAGACAGTGTCTTATATAATATAACATAATTACAGCTGACACATCCCATCCCCTTCACTTTGTTCTGTTGGTTAAAGGCAAATCACTGGTCCTGTGCCCACTCAACGGAAGATTATTATACAAAGGCATAAACATTAGGAGGTGTGGGTCACAGAGGATGCTCTGTAAAAATCAGAGTTTGTCCACCACAAGTACCAATTCATGTTATTTGCCTCGTTTACCTTGCAACACACCCTTCTTCCCATGTAAATAACTGACAGCAGCAGCAGCATGATCCTGCCTATTGTAACATAAATCTCCCTCACAGAACAAAGTGCACTAATCTTCACCACTAAGGGAAGACCTAAGTTTCTATTGGCTACATAGATCCATCCATGGGTGATGTTTCCTCCTAATTCTGTCTCAATCCCATCTTCATATCCTTTTAACATGTGGACTAAATGAGATAGTTATTACCATAAACTTACCTTACATAAAACATTAGAGGAAAAGCAGGGAAATGAATTATTATGTATAAATGTGTATCCAAAAGAGACAGGGAGGGACTGGGTAGTTACTACAGTCCTCATTTCTGCAACAGTCATGAGGCTATAGTTGTAGTTTTTTTTCTCTAATTATCATATAGTAAATTAACTTTTAAAAAAAAATTTACGTTCTGGGATACATGTGCAGAACCTACAGGTTTGTTACATAGGTACACATGTGCCATGGTGGTTTGCTGTACCTATCAACTTCTCATCTAGGTTTTAAGCCCTGCATGCACTAAGTATTTGTACCAATGCTCTTTCTCCCCTTGCCCCCCAACCCCCTGAAAGGCCTCTGTGTGATATTCCTCTCCCTGTGTCCATATGCTCTCACTGTTCAACTCCCACTTATAAGTGAGAACATGCATGGTTTGGTTTTTTGTTCCTGTATTAGCTTGCTGAGAATGATGGCTTCCAGCTTCATCCATGTCCCTGCAAAGGACATGAACCCATTCTTTTTTATGGCTGCATAGTATTCCATGGTGTGTATGTGCCACATTTTCTTTATCCAGTCTATCATTGATGGGCATTTAGGTTGGTTCCAAGTCTTTGCTATTGTGAACAGTGCTGCAATAAACATACATGTGCATGTGTCTTTATTGTAGAATGATTTATAATCCTTTGGGTATATACCCAGAAATGGGATTGCTGGGTCAAATGGTATTTCTTGTTCTAGATCCTTGAGGAATCGCCACACTGTCTTCCACAATGGTTGAACTAATTGACACTCCCACAAACAGTGTAAAAGCGTTCCTATTTCTCCACAGCCTCACCAGCATCTGTTGTTTCCTGATTTTTAGTAAATTAACTTTTTTAGTGCATACTTCTGTGAATTTTAACACAGGTATATCTGTCACCATCACAACAATTAGAAGACAGAATAATTCCATCACCCTGAAAAGACTCCTTCATGCTATCCCCTTATAGTCACACTGTCTTCCCACCCCTAACAACCACTGGCCAGTTCTCTGCCCACTGTATAAAAGACCAGATGTTTGCTTTCTCAGCATCCCTTCCCCTTGCAGCCATGTAACAAAAAAATGGTTAATCAGATGTTTCTGCCTGGAATTTCTCAATCTATAGCAAGCAGGGAAAGTGGAGTATATAATACATTCTGGTGACAGCAGCAGCATCTTCACATCAACATTCTAGTTCTGAGGAAGGATTTAGAGTGCTTTTGAATGCCCAGACTTTACTCCCCTCTTTTGGAGGGAGATTATTAGTTGTTTTATGAGCCAAATAATTCAATAAAGTCTTTTTCTTTTTTTGCTGTTATCAGCTGGAATCCTTTTCTTTGGCTTTAAAGTAAGAGGTAGTCAGTTGGCAGTCACCCACAGCTTCTAGAGGCTTCACTCAGTTCCTAGCAGCTTCCCTTAGCTTCTATGGACAGTTCCTTGCCACATTGGCTTCCCCACAAAATGGCCACTTAATCAAGCCAGCAAGGAAAGTCTGTAGAGCAAATCTGCTAGCAAGAAAGTGTCTTGTATAATATAACATAATTACAGCTGAGACATCCCATCCCCTTCACCATGTTCTGTTGGTTAAAGGCAAATCACAGGTCCTGCGCACACTCAAGGGGAGAGATGTAAGATTGATGCATGTGCCCCGGGGCCCTGTAGCTCTGGATCCCTAAAGGCAAGACAAATTATTCCAGTAAGTATATTCATAGGTATATAACCATCAAAAGAAGCATATTTTAACCTATCTCTCACCTTATGCTGCAGTTTCCATTTCTGTCATCAGAACTATTTCTCCCATCCCAGAAGCATCAAGCAAATGTATTTCCTAGCTCCTAATTCTACTTGTCTTCCTTTTGCAGGTAATGCCTTTTCTTTATGACTACCCTTAAGACCTTGGTCTTTCTATTGTTCTACAGTTTCCTATGATTTATCTAGCTTTTTAAAAATCCTGTTTGAGATGAATGATTAAATTTTGATAATTGACTATAATTGTCTAAGACCTCTCTACTTTCTGCATAGTCCAAACAGGCAAGTTAAAAGAGGGTATGATACACACACGTGTTCTTCAAATCTTTGGTATACAGTCATCTCTGTGATTTCCCTAGGGATGTGTTATTGATAGACCCAACTAATTCTACTTGACCCTTTCTACCATAAAAAAAAAGTTCTTATACACTAGTCAGGGAGCAAATGTGGTATAGCTGTCAGTTGCTGATTGTGGCTATTTCAAGTTATGCATTCATGAACTAAGAAATAGCTATTTAATTTATTTGCAGAGACACTAGATCCATTGTAAATAGATTCAAGATAAAACTGTATGTCTTGACTCCATAAGCCCTGCCTCTAACCACTAGATGACCATTGTGTTCTAACCCCCTTTAATCTCTCCCAGGAATGAATGGGAACTCAGAGTCAGTGTCAAATAATCTCTGAAAGTCCAAGTCATTTGCCCATTGCATAATTACCCTGGTAAATGGCCACATGCTCCTCTTCCTAGAAAGAACAATTACAACACATGTTTGTGGTATTACAAAATCCCTCCTTAAGGGTACCTGGTTTTCATTCAGGAGCCTCTGCGTGTGTAAACTGACTCAGGTCTGCAAATTGAAAGACCTTAAATCTCCATCATGATGACTCAAATTAGGTCTTTGTTCACCAGACTGGAAATATTTTGGCCATACAGATCAAGTAGAAAGTAGTAGGTTGTCATTTATTTTAATCTAAGAGACCTGAAGAAAAAGCCACTACCAAACATCTCCTCAGATCAAAACATTTAGATCACTTCTCTGGCTGTGCTCCTATCATACTCACCATGCTCACCCCATCTCTAGTCGTTAACTTCTACCACCTGGTCTCTGCCATTCTAGGGTCCCATTATTCTCATTGAAATTCACAAGTTCCTGTCAATGGTAGCATGAACTAAGAAATTAAGGAGACCTACAAATAATATTGTTAAAATGCCCATATACAAATAATATTGTTAAAATGGTAGTAATCTCTAGATCACTACCCAAAATGATCTACAGATTCAATGCAATTCCTATGAAAAAAACAATGACGTTCTTCACGGAAATAGGAAAAAAGTCTTAAAATTCATATGTAACCGCAAAAGACCACAAGTAGCCAAAGTAATCCTGAGCAAAAGTAACAAAGCTGGAGGCGTCATATTATCTGACTTCAAAGTATACTACAAAGCTATAGTAACCAAAACAACATAGTACTGGCACAAAAACAGACACATAGACCAATAAAACAGAATAGAGAACATAGAAATAAATTTATGTATTTTTAGCCAACTGATTTTCAACAAAGACACCAAGAACATACATTGAGGAAAGGAAAGTCTTCAATAAATGTTACTGGAAAAACTAGATAGCCACAAGCAAATGTATTTCCTAGCTCCTACCTGCATTTCCTAGCTTCCTAGCTCTTCCTTCACATAGAAGAATGAAACTAGACCTCTATCTCTAACTATACACAAAAAATGAGTCAAAATGTATTAAAGACTTAAATATAAGACCAGAATGGGGGAAATGTTTCATGACATTGGTTTGGGCAAGGATTTATTTTTTGATAAGACCTCAAAAGCACAGATGACAAAATAAACAATAGACAAATGGGATTACATCAAATTAAAAAGCTTCTGTGTGGGAAAGGGAATAATGGAGTAAAGAGACAACCTACAGACTGGGAGAAAATATTTGCCAACTATGCATCTGACATGGAGCTAATATCCAGAATATACAAGGAAGTCAAACAGCTCAACAGCAAAAAAAGAAGCAACCCAATTGAAAAGTGGGCAAACGACCTGAATAGACATTTCTCAGAAGACATGGCCAACAGATATATGAAAAAATGCTCACCATTTTCATCAGGGAAATGCAAATCAAATGTCACATCATCCCAGTTAGAATGACTACTATCAAAAAGACAAAAAATAGCAAATACTGGTGTGAATGTGGAGAAAGGGGAACGTGTATACAGTGTTGGTGGGAATGTAAATTAGTATAGCCATTATGGAAAACACTGTGGAGGTTCCTTAATTAGAAATAGAACTACCATATGATCCAGAAATCCCTCTTCTAGAAATATATCAAAAGGAAAGGAAATCAGTACATCCAATAGATATGTGCACTCCCATGTTTGTTGCAGCACTATTTACATAACCAAGATATGCAATCAGCCTAAGAAATCATCAATGAATGAATGGATTTTTTAAATGTGGTATATTTCCACAATAGAATACTATTCAGCCATAAAACAGAATGAAATTTTGTCATTCATGCCAACATGGATGAACTTAGAAAAAATGTTAAGTGAAATAAGCCAGACACAAAGACATACTGCATGATTTCACTCATATGTGAAATCTAGAAAATGTTGATCTCATAGAAGAAAGTAGAAATTATGGTTACCAGAAGGTTGGAAGGGTAGTTGGGAGGAAGGGATGGAGAGAGATGGGTTAGGGAGTACAAAGTTACAGTTAGATAGGAGGAATAAGTTCTCAACATCATATTTGTACCCTTGGAGCATAACGCTTATCTGACTCTAGTTATAAGTCTGGAAGCACTGAGAGGTGGTAGGGGTGCTTTATTAAGAAAGTTGACATTCCCCTAAAAGTAAGTTCAGGGTGTTCAAGGAAGGCAGGACCAGCCCTATCAAACCAGGGCTGCTTCTGCTGGCAAAGCACACTGTTGGTTAACTACTTAGAGTCATCTGAATCCACCCAACTGTCCCCATTTCTTATATTATTATTATTATACTTTAAGTTCTGGAATACATGTGCAGAACATGCAAGTTTGTTACATAGGTATACATGTGCTATGGTGGTTTGCTGCACCCATCAACCCACCATCTACGTTAGGTATTTGTCCTAATGCTATCCTTCCCCTTGCTGCCCACCCCCATGGGCCCCAGTGTGTAATGTTCCCCTCCCTGTGCCTGTATGTTCACATTGTTCAACTCCCACTTATGAGTGAGAACATGCGGTGTTTGGTTTTCTGTTGCTGTGTTAGTTTGCTGAGAATGATGGTTTTCAGCTTCATCCATGTACCTGTAAAGGACATGAACTCATTCTTTTTTATGGCTGCATAGTATTCCATGGTGTATATGTGCCATATTTTCTTTATCCAATCTATCATTGATGGGCACCAAATGTCCCCATTTCAATTCTTGGGTGGTCTCACTCTAGCCCAATAAATATTCTTACCTTCACAATAAATATTCTTACTTTGACAAAAATGAGCTGTAAGGCTGTGAGTTCAATGTATATGATAATCTAATGACCCATTATATCAAACTCTGACAAATTTTCAGCTATGTCAGTTCCACATCAATAAGAAAGGAATAGAAACTCATAGTTCTCTGTTTCTTGTGCTGACCATGTGAATCCCAATGCAGCCATTTTCTTTCTTTCTTCTTTTTTTTTCAATTTATCATCTCATATTTATTCAACAACAATTCAATAATCGATTTCAAGAGTAAATTATATATACCGTCTAATATATAATCTAAATCCCTTAGCTGAAGTGAAATTCTTTTTCTGCTTCAAAACCTCACAGATCTTTTGAGTACTGAAGTGTATGCAAATATAATGGATACTCTGGATAGTTACTATTTTTTTTTAATTTTATTGCATTTTAGGTTTTGGGGTACATGTGAAGAACATGCAAGATTGTTGCATAGGCACACGCATGGCAGTATGATCTGCTGCCTTCCTCCCCATCACCCACATCTAGCACTTCTCCCCACGCTGTCTCTCCCCAACTCATCACCCCCCACTGTCCCTCCCCTATTTCCCCCCAACAGACCCCAGTGTGTAGTGCTCCCCTCCCTGTGTCCATGTGTTCTCATT
>NW_016107504.1:565910-575783 GCF_001604975.1 Cebus imitator
TTTGTCAAAGGCCTTCTCGGCATCAATTGAGATAATCATGTGGTTTTTGTCTTTGGTTCTGTTTATGTGGTGTATTATGTTTATAGACTTGCATATGTTGAACCAGCCTTGCATCCCGGGATGAAGCCTACTTGATCATGGTGGATTAGCTTTTTCATGTGCTCTTGCAATTGGCTTGCCGGTATTTTATTAAAGATTTTTGCATCTATGTTCATCATGGTTATTGGCCTGAAGTTTTCTTTTCTTGTTGAGTCTCTGCTGAGTTTTGGTATCAGGATGATGTTGGTCTCATAAAATGATTTGGGAAGGATTCCCTCTTTTTGGATTGTTTGGAATAGTTTCAGAAGGAATGGTACCAGCTCCTCTTTGTATGTCTGGTAGCCATTTTCTTTCTTTAAAGTGTAGAGCACAGTTAGAAAAAGTTAGCCCACTTCACAGTTCTTAGGTTCATTATTAATGCCAAAATAGTCTGTAGCGGCATTTATCTGGTCCATCTAGCCTTGTCTTCAATAGGCACATGGACTACCAACATCCCATATTCTAATACTAAAAGAATTACCACTGCTTTCAAACTCAACCAGATTATGTAATCTCCAGTTTCCCATTTCCTTGAAATGCTATCACCTGCAAGCATTCCAGTTACTACATTCTTTATTTATCATCTCAATAGATGCAGAAGAAGCATTTCAAAAATTTCAACATCTTTTCATGATGAAAACTTGCAACAAATTAGATACAGAAGGAATGTGTCTCTCTGTGGCATTGATCACATCAGGGTCACAACCTAAGACATTGATCACCAACTGCGGTGGTCTGTCCTGCAGACCCTGACTCAGCAGTGGATGAATGAATGCACTCACACACACCAGAATACAGTGAATCGAGTGGGCTAGGGATGGTTGTCAGCTGCTTTCGGAGGGCAATTGCAGCTAACTGACCACCACTCCCTGTTCCTCTTCACATTTATGCAGTATAGATTTAATAGCAGCAGTTCTAAGTCAACATGCTTGTGGATAATTAACATGGTTAAAAGAGTGGTTTTACAAATTATAAAAGGTCTTGGTTCTGGAGCCCGGAATAAACACCATTAATGGGTAATTCCCTTTCAACCTCCCCCTGAGAGGACCATCCAATGCAAAGTTTGCATGAGTAAACAGTTAAGAGGCAAAGAGATGTGGAGTAAACAGACTTAACTGGGGAAGCTTTTATTATCCTTAATCTTTACCCTATGACATAATGCTCTAACATAGGAACTGGCTGCCTTCAGCCAGTCTCATTAAAACCTTTCAGCCTTCCAAAAGTTTTGAGACTATAATCTTATAACTTCTCTAATATTTCCTTTACTACTTTGCCGACCACCCTGAGTGAATCCCAACATCTCAACATAATAAAGGCCACATATGAGAAACCCACAGTCAACATCATACTGAACAGGAAAAAGTTGTAAGCTTTTCCTCTACAAACTGGAACAGGACAAAGATGCCCACTTCCACCACTCTTTTTCAACATATTACTAGAAGTTTTAGCCAGAGCAATAGGCAATAGAAAGAAAGAAAGGGCATTCAAATCAAAAAGGAGGAAGTCAAATTGTCCCTGTTTTCAAATGACATAATCTTATATATAGAAAAAACCTAAAAACTCCACCCAAAAACTCTTAGAATGGATAAACTTGATAAACTTGCAGGATACAAAATCAACATACAAAAATCAGTAGCATTTTCATACAGCAATAATAAACTACCTGAAAAATAAATCAAGAAATCAATCTAATTAACAACAGCTATTAAAAATATAATACCTAGGAATACATTTAACAAAGTAGAGGAAAGATCTCTGTAATGAAAACTGTAAAAGATAGATGGAAGAAATTGAAGAGACCATAAAAATAGAATGACATATCATACTCATGGATTAGAAGAATTAATATTGCTAAAATTACCATATTTTGCACCAAGTGATCTACAGATTCAATGCAATCCCCATCAAAATACTAATGATAGTCTTCACAAAATTATAAAAAATAATCCCAAAATTTGTGAGACCAATAAAGACCCTGAATAGTCAAAGTCCTGAGCAAAAAGAATAAAGCTGGAGGCATCACACTACCTGACTTCAAAATATATACTACAAAGCTATAGTGGCCAATGCAGCATAGTACTGGCACACAAAAAAAAAAAAAGACATATGGACCAATGGAACAAAATAGAGAACACAAAAATAAATCCACACACCTACAGCAAACTCATTTTCAATAAAAGTACCAAGAACATACATTGGGGAAAGGATAGTCTCTTTAATTAATGGTGCTGGGAAAACTGGATATCAATATGCAGAAGAATGAAACTAGACCCCCTCCCACCATATACAAAGATTAACTCAAATGGACTAGAGGC
The DNA here is from genome assembly GCF_001604975.1 of Cebus imitator. Classification (NCBI taxonomy): domain Eukaryota; kingdom Metazoa; phylum Chordata; class Mammalia; order Primates; family Cebidae; genus Cebus; species Cebus imitator. Next base: position 568,304 of record NW_016107504.1, read on the forward strand.
TTAAATGTAAGACACAAGAAATATGAAACTACTATAAGAAAACATAGGGAAAACACTTCAGGACTTTGGACTGGCCAGTGATTTTTATGGATAAGACCTCAAAAGCACGAGTAACAAAATCATAAAATAGACCCAATGAGACGGTACCAAACTAAAAATGTTCTGCACAGCAAAGGAAATAATCAACAAAGTCAAAAGATAACCTGCAGAATGGGAGAAAATGTTTGCAAACTATTCATCCAGCAAGGCATCGATATCCAGGATGCACAAGGAACTTAAGCACATCAAACAGCCAAAAAAAAAGAAAATAAGGTGAATAGACATTTCTCAAAAAAAAAAAAAAAGACATAAAAACTGGCCAACAGGTACATGCCAATATGCTCAACATCACAAATCAGGGAAATGCCAATCAAAACCACAATGAGCTATCATCTTACCCCAGTCCGAATAGTGATTATTAAAAGGACGAAAAAACAACAAATTGCTGCCAAAGATGTGGAGAAAAAGAGAACTTTTTTTTTTTTTAAACAGGGTTTCCATCTGTTGCACAGGTTGGAGTGCAGTGGCATGATCACTCACTACAAGTAGCTGGGACTACTGGTGCACGCCAGGTGCACGCCACGACACCTAGCTAATTTTATATTTTTAGTAGAGTCAGGGTTTTGCCATGTTGCCCAGGCTGGCCTGAAACTCCTGGACTCAAGTGATTGGCTCGCCTCAGCCTCCCATAGTGCTGGGATTACAAATGTGGACCACTTTGCCCAGCTGAAAAGGAAACTCTTATATACTGTTGGTTGGAATGTAAATTAATAAATTAACCAATATGGAAATCAGTATGTAGATTCTCAAAAATATTAAAAGTAGAATATCATATGATCCAGCAATACCACTACTGGGTATATACTCAAAGGAAAGGAAATAAGTATGTCCAAGAGATATCTACACTACCATGTTTATTTCAGCACTATCCACAATAGCGAAGATATGGAATCTACCTAAGTGTCCATCAACAGACAAATGGTTAAAGAAAATGTGTTACATATACCCAGTGGAATGCTGTTCATCACAAAAAGAATGAGATCCTGTCATTCATGGCAACATGGATGAGCCTAGAGGATATTGTGTTAACGTGAAATAAGCCAGGCAAAGAAAGTGAAATATTGTATGTTCTCACTCATATGGAAGCTAAAAATGTTGAGATAGAAGTAGAGAACAGTGGTTTCTAGAGGCTGGAAAGTGTAGGGGGAGGACAGGATAGGAAGAGATTGATTAATAGATATTGAAATTATAGCTAGATAGGAGAATAAGTTCTAGTGTTCTATATCACTGTAGACTGACTATATTTAATAATTTATTGTATATTTTCAAATAACTAGAAGAGATGTTTTTTAATGTTCTCAGCACATAAGAAAAAATGTTTGAGGTAGTGAATACATTAATTACCTTGATTTAATCATTACACATTGTATACATGTATCTAAATATCACACTATATTCCATAAATATGTACAATTATTGTGTGTCCACTAAAAATAACCTGAAAAATTATGCAAATGATACAACATGCATTTTTTTTAGTTGGCTTCTTTCACTCAACATTATGTTTTTGTGATTCATTTATGTGACATATCAGCAGTTCATTCCCTTTTATTGTGGTGTGGTATTTTATTGTATGGCTATATTATGGTTTTTAAAATCCATTCTACTGTTGATGGAAATTTGGATTGTTTCCAGTTTGGGTATATAAAAATAATTGGCCTGTAAGCATTCTTATATTTGTCTTTTGATGCTCATATTTATGCATTTCTTTGGGGTATACATTTAAGTATCTACAAGTGAAATTACTATGTCAATGGAATATGCATATGTTCAACTTTGACAGATACTGCTAAACAATGTTCCAAGTGGTTGCACCAATTAATATTCCAATCAGTCATAAATAAGAGTTCTGGTAGCTCTATATCCTCACCAACTCTTGGTATTGTCTATCTTTTCTCATCTTAGCCATTCTGTATAATAGTATCTCATTGCAGTTTTAATTTGCATTTTCCTAATTATTTTTTAAAGTAAGTTTTATTGAAGTATAATTTACATATAGTTAAGGAACTCATTTAAAGTATACATTTTTACAAAATGTATAATGTATAAATTTTATAAAATTTATACACCTGGGTAAACAACCCTACCACAATCAAGATATAGACTATTTCTACCACCATGAAATTTCCCTTGATCCCCAGCCAGGTCAACCTCGCCTACTCTCAGTTCCAGATAACTTCTGATCTGCTTTCTGTCTTTATAGATTTATCTTTTCTAGAGTTTTATAAAAACTGAGACATACACTAAGTTTTTCTGTCTGCCATTTCTGGTATAATGTTTGTGAGAATCATCCATGCCTATATCAGAAGTTTATTCCTTTGAGTATTCCATTAGTATAAATATATCACAATTTGTATATCCATTCACCCTTTGATTGTCATTTGGGTTGTACCCAGCTTTGGGCAGTTATGAATAATGTTGTTAGGAACAGTTGCTTACAAGTCTTTGTGTAAACATATTTTCATTTCTCTACGGTAAATATTCAGGAATGAAAATGATGGGACATATTTTTTAACTTCTCAGGGAACTTCCAAACTGTTTTCAGATTAATGTACCATTTTGCATTCCTACTAGCAGTATAGGTAAGTTCTAGTTGTTCCACATTTTCACTAGCACTTGGCATTTAAAAAGTTTTGTCTTTTTAAATTTTGACCATTCTAGAGGCTGTACAGAGTATTTCATATTGCAGTTTTAATTTTCATTTCACTAATGGCTAATCAAGTTCAACATCATTTAATGTACTTATGGACCATTTTTATCATCTTTTGTGAAGTCTGTTAAAATCTTTCACTGATTAAAAATTTTAAAATATATTTTATTGAGATATAATGCATATATAATGAAATTTTACTAATTTGAAACAGTTTGAGGAGTTTGAAAAAAGTATACACTCATACAACCACCACTCCAATCAAGATACAGAACATTTCCATCAGTTTAAAAAGTTCCCTTGGGCCCCTTTGAGGCAGTCTCCTCCTTCCACCCCCGGCCCTTGGCAACATTGAACTGCTTTCTAGCACTATAGTTTTGGTTTTTCTAGGCTTTCATATAAATAGAATCATACAGTATGTAACATTGTTTTATTTTATAAGATGTTACATTTATTGTTTATATACTTTTAAAAGTAGATTTTTTGAGATACAATTTATGTACCACAAAATTCATCTTTTTTTTTTTTTTTAGACAGTGTCTCACTCTGTCACCCAGGCTGGGTGCAGTGGCATGTTCATGGCTCACTGCAGCCTTGAACTCCTAGGATCAAGCAATCCTCCTGCCTCTGCTTCCAAAGTATCTGGGATTACAGGTGCATGCCACCATGCCCAGCTAATTTTTAAAACTTCTGTAGAGATGGAGTCTATTCTGTTGCTCTGGCTGGTCTCAAATTCCTGACCTCATGCACTCCTCCTGTGTCAGATCCCAAAGTGCTGAGATTACAGATGTAAGCTGCTCTGCCCAACACAAATCCACCCATTTTTAAATGTAAAATTCAATGATTTTTAAAGTAAATTTACAGTTTTATAGCCATCATCAAATTCCAATTTTAGAACATTTCCATTACTCCAAAGAGAGCTCTCAATCCTCATTTCCAATGCCCAGATAACCATCAATCTACTATCTACCTTTGATAATTTACCTTTTCTGTACATTTAATATAAATGGAATCATACAACATTTGATCTTTGCATGTGGCTACTCTTACATATAATGTTTTTGAGGCTATTCATGTTGTAGCCAAGTATCAGCAGTTAGTTCCTTTAAATTGCTGAGTTGTTTTCCACTGTATGAATATATTACAATCTACATATTCATTCAACAATTGATGAACATTTGGATTGTTTTCACCGTTTTGCTATTATCAATAATGCTGCTATGAAAATTCATGGTATGTTGTGTGAACGTGATTTAATTTCTCTTGGGTATATACCTAGAAGTGAGATTGTTGCATCATATGATAACTCTATGTCTAACATTTTGAAGACCTGCTAAATTGTTTTCCAAAGTGGATGAACCATTTTACATTCCCATCAGCAGTGTATGAGGCTTCCATTTTCTCTACATCCTTGCCAATACTTGTTACTGTCTGTCTTTTTATTGCAGCCATCCTGGTGGGTATCTAGTGGTATCTCACTGCAGTTTATATTTGTATTTCCCTAATGTCTAATGATATTGAGTATCTTTTTATGCTCTTACTATGTATTATTGGATGAATTGTGTCCTCTTCCAATTTAAATGTTGAAGTCCCAACCCCCAGTAACTCAGAATGTGACCATATTTGAGACAGGGCCTTTAAAATTGTTAATAGGTTAAAATGAGACCATTAGATTAGGGCATTAATCCAATATAAGTGGTGCCCTTATAAGAAGAGATGGATATACCAGGGGCATGTATGTACAGAAAGAAAATCACATGAAAAGACAGCAAGAATAGCCATCTAAAAGCCAACAAGAGAGGCCTCAGAATGAAACCAACACTGCTGACATCTTGATCTTGGACTTCCAGTGCCCAGAACTGTAAGCAAATAAATTTCTGTTGTTTAAGCCACAAAGTCTGTGGTATCTTGTTATGGCAGCCCTATCAAATGAATACAGCTAATGATGTTGAATATATTTTCATGTGCTTATTCACTTTGGACATAGCCTCTCTGGAGAAATATTTGTTCATGTCTTTTGCCAATTTTCTAATTGAATTGTTTGGGTTTTTTTATTGTTGAATTTTAAAAGTTCTTTTTATACTCCAGATGTGAGTCTTTGGCAGCTATTTGGTTTGCAAATATTTTCTCCTGGTCTCTAGCTCGTCTTTCCATCTAATTCACAGGATACTTCACAGAGCACAGGTTTTTAATTTGAATGAGGTCTAATTTATCAATTTTTCTTATGTAGTATCATGATATTAGCATCACATCTAGAACTCTTTGCCTAGTTGTAGATACCACAGATTTTGTGCTATGGATTTCTTCTCTAAAAGTTCTATAATTTCACATTTTACATTTGTCTGTCATCCATTTTGAGTTAATTTTTGTATAAGATCTGAGGTTAGATCAAGGCTCTTTTTTTATTTTTGCCCCTGCCTGTCCAATTGTTCCAGCATCATTTTTTTGAAAAGGCTGTCTTTCTCCACTGAATTGCTTTTACGTCTTTGATAAAAATTAACTTTGCATAAATGTGTGAGGATATTCACCTTAATTTTAAAAAGATATTTTTGCTGGATATCAAGTTCTAGATTACTTTTTATTTTTATTTTTATTTTTTAATTTTCCAGCACTTTGATAAGCTCATTCTATTGTCTTTGGCTTTTATTGGTCCTCGTAAGCTATCAGTTTTATTGCTGTTCTTTTGAAGTTAATATGTCCTTTTTTTTTTCCCCTCCAACTGCCTTAACCCTTAACTTAAAAGTCTAAAAACAATGTAAGCCCTTTAAGAAACATTTGCAAAAATAGAGGAAATAAAGTAAAATCACATCTAATGTCATCAGCCTAGCGCAACCACAGATTTGCGCTTTTAGATACTAAACATTTTAAATAGGTTTCATTATTCAATCCCCTGTCTATTTCTTTTAGTCCTACTGTCTTTTTCTTTTTCCTTTTGAGATGGGATCTTACTCTGTTGCCCAGGATGGAGTGCAGTGGTGCAATCTCGGCTCACTGCAACCTCTGCCTCCTGGGTTCTAGGCATTCTCCTGCCCCAGCCTCCCAAGTAGCTGAAATTACAGGCGCCTGCCACCATGTCCGGCTAATTTTTGTATTTTTGTTAGAGAGGGGTTTTCACCATGTTGGCCAAGCTGGTCTTGAACTCCTGACTTCAAGTGATCCATGGCCTCCCAAAGTGCTGGGATTACAGGCATGGCTACCATGCCCAGTCTAATCCTATTGTCTTCTATTTGGCTAAAGTTATGGAGTCTCCAGCTGCATGCAATTTTAATGGACTCATAAAAATAGATATAAGGAAGCATTGCAAACATCTACATTTACGATTCTTACCTTCTATTAAGATAGGAAGAGCAAAATTTTCATTTCTCCTAACTCCTCATGAGCCCATGTAGGATTTTGTATATATCTAATAGGGGAAGAGTCCACAAAAAGTGTATGTTACATAAAGACTAGTATCTTCACCCTTCCCTTTCTTACAAGTAAAAAGAAACTCTACCTTTGATCATTTTATTTGTATTCCCATGACTTTATCTTCATTTTGCTTTTTATGTTTCAGCAAACATTTTGGTGGTGTTCTTGTGCCTGTAGTGATTCTCTTGTGGATTATTTGTAAGTTTTTCTACCATTTGAGAGAAAACAATTGAAAATTTTCCTCTACCTTTTTGGAGTGTTAAATAGTATGAATCCTTAAAGTTGTTTGTAGAAAAAAATATCAATTTTCCTAACATGCTGAGTGCTTTAAGAATGAAATAATATGTAGCCAGGCGCAGTGGCTTATGCCTGTAATCACAGCACTTTGGGAGGCTGAGGCAGGTGGATCACTTGAGGTCAGGAGTTCAAGACCAGCTAGGCCAACATGGTGAAACCTCATCTCTCCTAAAAATACAAAAATTAGCTGGGCATGGTGGTGCATGCCTATAGTCCCAGCTACTCAGGAGGCTGAAACATAAGAATCACTTGCGCCCTGGAGATGGAGGTTGCAGTGAGCTGAGATCGTGCCACTATACTCCAGCCTGGGCGACAGAGTGAGATGCTATCTCAAAAGAAAAAAAGAATGAAATAATATGTTCATGTTATGTTCATGTTATTCAAATGCACAAGCAGCCTAGATACGGAGAAATAACATGTAAGCTATTGCCAATGGCAACCCCAAATATCAACACTCCCAATAATTCAGGCAAAGCTACTGCTCCCATATTCACAGTCTCACATACAGAGCCTCTTGGAAAACCTCCCCAAGTTGATTAGGAAATGGGGTATTCAGGAAAGGTGGCCACACAAAAACTGAAATATTTCTACTACTTTTTTGAGTGAAGCCATGAGGTTTAGCTTCTCCAGCAACTTACCTGAATAACTTTTATGCAAGATCACCAAAGGTTTCTCCTGGAAATTTACAGGGCTTGAGTCTGCATGTTGAAAGGCAGACTATTATCCTGAAGTTCTTTTCACAGTGCTTATTAAAATACAACTTTATATAACATTTTACAGTTTTCAGAGAGGCTTAGTCATATAACTATACACTGGAACCTCATTCCCAAACAGCCTGTGAGGTTGATAGACTAAAGGTTGTCCCCATTTTAGAGACAAGAAAATTAAATCACTTGTCCAAGGTATTACAAGTGATAAATGGCAGAACTAAACAAGTACCTGAGTCAGTCTCCTGATGCTGATGCCCTTTCCTTCCCACCACACTGCCCCTGTCTCAGAAGATAAGATTTCTTTTTTTTTTTTTTT
>NW_016107504.1:575823-578688 GCF_001604975.1 Cebus imitator
CGGCTCACCGCAACCTCCACCTCCTGGGTTCAGGCAATTCTGCTTCAGCCTCCTGAGTAGCTGGGACTACAGACACGTGCCACCATGCCCAGCTAATTTTTTGTAGTTTTTAGTAGAGACGGGGTTTCACCATGTTGACCAGGATGGTCTCGATCTCTTGACCTAGTGATCCACCTGCCTCGGCCTCCCAAAGTGCTGGGATTACAGGCTTGAGCCACCGCGCCCAGCCCGATTTCTTATCCACTCAAGAAATCTGCTAAGTTTCGAAGAATGGCCTTTTATTTCAGGCCTTTCTTGCATGTGGAAAATGTCAACAACTTTTCAAGAATGTTTTGGTACTCAAACAAGTTTCCATGGTTGTGTTTGAGCAGGGGAAAATTTAACTGTTAGTCCAAGGCAAAGCTCCTACTTCCAGGCTAACAATTTCACTATGTGGGTGGATCACTTCTCGTTATCTGTGAAAGAGTTACACAATACTGGAAGCTCAATATAAAATTTGATTTTAAATTGAATGTGCTCTCAAAGTCCTCAGAAAGCAGTGGAAGGTGAAGAAATTGAACATGTGTATCCTTTCTGCCCAGTGTAGCCATAAGCTGGGACAAGACTCTGACCTTGGGCAAACCTTCCTAGATGTCGTGGGTTCAAGTTAGAGTTTTTATTCCCGAATCCTACCTTTACCCTTCTCTTCAACACTTCCCACCAAGAAAACTATATGTGCAAGGAGCAAGAGTAAAATAGCAAGCAAAGTATTTATTAATACACGCTTGATCTGAGAATTCAGCATAGGCTTGGTAACCTTGTTCTCCTTTTTCTGTTGCAGGGTTCTCTGGTTTAAAAAATGGATTGGAAAATGCAGCTTAAGCTACTCCCTTCACTCTGAATCTGAGAAGCTAAAGTCTTCAGAACAAATTTGGCCTGACCTAATCAACCAGCAGCAAGTAAAACTGACTATCTAGTCACAGATGTGTATGATTCTTTTCACTGTGATGACCTGGCTCACTGGTGGGCTTTGGCCCAATGATTGGCCCCAGAGCAATGAGATTAGAAACTTCCATGCAGGAGGATCAAACGTGCCTGAAATTGCAGATGAAACTATTTTATCTCCAGCATGGACCAAGGCTGAAGCATGGAGAGAGGGTTAAAAATGTTTTGCTTCCCTAACATTAGAGAGGGAGCACACTTGCTGTTCCACATATGTCTATTGGGGAGAGGTTGATTTCAATGTTGGCTCCCACTCTCGAGTTGCCATGGTGATGAGTGAGTAAAGAACAAGTGATAGCAGGAAGAGAAATTCAGTGTCACCCAGAGATACAACACTCCAGAAGGAAGTAACAAGATTACCCTCTGAACAGAACCAAGCTTGCCAGTGTTGCATGGAGGCTAAGGAGAGGGTGTGTGGGCTCTATGATTTGTTATCTCAGCAGTGCTCATTTTGTCACCAGTGTGTTAGAATGAGAAAACACGGTCACTGCTACCGACAGTGAAACCTGCATTCTCTGCCCCCAAAGTCATATCAAATGACACTGATAGCTTTGAGTTATTATCGGACTGCTTCTCTCAGTGCCTACAAACAGATGCTGCCATCAGGACGCATGCTGATGACACACATCAACACTTTCCAATCTTTGTGCTGACTAGGGACAAGGCTGACCTTCTGAGACCCTGATGGTTGTGTCCAACACGAAATGAGTGGCTAAGTCAAGCTGGCTGTGAGTACAGGACAGCAGCTAATTCCTCAGCAGTGCACGCAGCTTGGCTGAGAGATAATGTTCACCTCTCTGCAAAACCATCATGTAATATTTAATTGTATTCTTGGCATGTTTTGGAGATGTGGCTGTCTTGGGTCACTACTCCTGGCAACATGATGCTACTTCTTTTAGGTGAAGAGTCATAGTTTGATAGTTTTCTGGAGATACAATCTTGGCCTCAGTAGAAGCGAGAAATTGGTGTCACAGTGTAGTGGTGTGACCTTCAAAAGTAAGCTGTGTCCTGGGTTATAGGTGCTTCATATTTAGTTAGAGCTCAAGGCCCCGGATGATTGCAAGGGTTGGTAGAAAGTACTGGACTCAACATCAAGATTCTGGATGTTAGTCCTGACTCCTGCACTGACTTGCTGTGCAACCTTGAGCAAGTCATTTCCTTTCTCATCATCTTCAATTTCCTCATTAAAAAAATGTTACTGGCCACGGTGGCTCATGCCTGTAATCATATTTGGAAGGTTGAAGTAGAAGGATTGCTTGAGCCTAGGAGTTCAAGACCAGCCTGGATAACAAAATGAGACCCCTGTTTCAATAAATAAATAAATAAATAAATCAGCCGGGCATGATGGCACATGCCTGTAGTCCTAGTTACTCAGGAGGCCGAGGTGGAAGTATTGCTTGAGCCCAGGAGTTTGAGGCTGCGGTGAGCTACGATTGCACTACTACACTCCAGCCTGGGTAGTGACAGTGAGACCCTGTCTCTAAAACAAAATGAAAAACAACAAAAAAAAAACAAAACCAGAGTACTGGGAGTATTAAGAGATTCAAATGAAATCACAGAGGTAAAGTTGCTTTGAAACACAGAGCCTAGCACCTGTGTAAAACAAGCTTATCAACATTTCCAGAATATTGAAGGACAAAGATACGCAGTCCAAGATTCTTGAAAGTGTACATGGATAAAAGCAAGTATCTTAGTCTATCTCATGCCCGTAATCTTCAGGGGAGTGTGTTGACAGTACTTCCCTTGGAGCACTGGGGCCTAGTAGATCTAGATAGTGTATTCGTCTGTTCTCATGCTGCTAATAGAGATGTACCCAAGACTGGATAATTTATAAAGGAAAGGGTTTTTTTTGTTTTTGTTTTTAAAAAGCAAGCATGAAAGGGT
>NW_016107504.1:578744-593919 GCF_001604975.1 Cebus imitator
TTTGAGATGGAGTCTCACTCTTGTTTCCCAGGCTGGAGTGTAGTGGCACAATCTTGGCTCGCTGCAACCTCCACCTCGTTGGTTCAACCAATTCTGCCTCAGCCTCCCCGGTAGCTGGGATTACTGGCACCTGCCACCACACCCGGCTAATATTTTAAAATATATTTTTAGTAGGGACTGTGTTTCTTCATATTGGCCAAGCTCGTCTCGAACTCCTGACCTCAGGTGATCCATCCACCTCAGCCTCCCCAAGTGCTGGGATTACAGGCGTAAGCCACCACGGCCGGCCTGGAAAGAGTTTAATTGACTCACAGTTCTGCAGGGATGGGGAGGGCTCAGGAAACTTATGATCATGGCAGAAGGAGAAGCAAACAAGTCTTTGTTCACATGGCAGCAGCAAGGAGAAGTGCCAAGCAAATGGGGGAAAAGCCCCTTATAAAACCATTAGCTCTTCTGGAAACTCACTATCACGAGAACAGTAGCATGAGGTAACTGCCTCATGATTCAATTACCTCCTACCAGATCCCTCCCATGACATGTGGGGATTATGGGAACTACAATTCAATTTGAGATTTGGGTGGGGACACAGCCAAACCATATCAATGGGAAAGGCAAGGGAAGTCAAAATTGTGATGACTATTATGAAAGCATGTGTCAGAAAAGAACAATTAATAGATGTGTATACATTCATATATACACCTATGCACTATATATAGTAGTGTGTGTACATGTATATATAAGTATATATGTATGTCTCTATCACATCTGTAATGTGCCAAGCACTCTGCCAGCCCCTTACATATGTTCTCATTTAATTCTTACATTAACCCTGTGAAAATGGTATTACTATCATTCCTATTTTATAGATGAAGAAACTAAGACTTAGAGCCATTTTCTCATAGTCAGCTAACAAGGAGTCGAACCAATATTTGAACCCGTTTAGTTTTAACTCAAGAGTCTGTCCCCATAACCACCGGCCACAAAACAGTGCTGGCCATAGAAACCTCTGGGTGGACGAGCCCCCTCATCCTGGGCCTAGTGCTGTAGGTTTAGAGCTCAGCCAGTAGAGGGCGCCGCCTGTCTTGCTTTTAGCGAACACGACGAATCGCTATGGACGTTGGAGGCCGCTGTTCTCTACCTTGGGTGGAAGGCCTCTAGAACAACCCAGAGCCTGACTCCAGCTGCTTCGTGGTCTCTCCCTCAACCTCTTTTAATTCACACTTGGTCCTCAAGGTATCCCCAGTGATGAGGATAACAATGCCTTTGTGTGACAGTTTACAAACTTCTTTTTCCCGTAGGCTGCAGGAGGCCAGGTGAGCTGCCTGCCCTAAGGGGCTTTCAGGGCTTCTCTGGAGGAGTAAGGAAGAGGGAAGGAGGAGCTTAGTAGTTAAGAGCCAGGACTCTGAAGCCACACTGTCCTGTTCAGCCCCAGATTCTCACTTACTGCCTGTGCCACTAACAGGTCACTTCACTTCTCTGAGTCCCAGTTTCTTTCTTTCTTCCCCCCCACCCCCACCCCCAGATGGAGTGTTGCTCTGTTGCCCAGGCTGAAGTGTAGTGGCACGATCTCAGCTCATTGCAACCTTTGCCTCCTGGGCTCAAGTAACTCTCCTGCCTCAGCCTCCTGAGTAGCTGGGATTACACGTGCATGCCACCACGCCCAGCTAATTTTTGTATTTTTAGTAGAGTGGGGTTTCACCATGTTGGTAGGCTGGTCTCGAACTCCTGACCCTGTGATCTGCCTACCTCAGCCTCCCAAAGTGTTGGGATTACAGGCTTGAGGCACTGCGCCCAGCCAAGTCCCAGTTTATCTGTAAACATGAGGATGCCCCCACCACCACCACCCAGTTCAGGATAAAGTGTGCGTGGTGCCAAGCACAGTGCCTGGGAAAGCACAGGAGAGCTCAGCAATTGGTAGTTCCTCCCGCTTTTCAACCAGAGTGAGGCTTGCCCAGCCAGGGCCCATTCCACTCTGAGGCAGTGCAGCACTGAGGGGCAGGAACAGAATTCCCTCATTCCCCTTCACCTCTGGTAGCCCTGTGCCCACAGCCCAGGTGCTGTGAGAGCCTGCCACTGCCAGGCAGGAGGTCCCCAAACATTCCTCCCTCAGTGACACCTTTCAGAGGCCCTCAGTTTTTCCTGGCCCCTGGCCCAGAGTTCTTCATATCCTCTGACTCACTTCCCTGCAGCCAGAACTTAAACCTTTTCTCCCTTGCCCTCCCACAGATTTAATCCTTCAGCAAACCCTGTTGATTCCACCTCCTGAAAACACATGGCTCTGGAGTCAAGTGGCGCTGAACCCTGGTTCTGCCACTTACCATTAATGGAACCTGGAGCAATTGTTGTCATGTCTCAAATCTTGGGTTGGTCATTTATTAATTGTGTGAGCTTAAGATTCCTTAACCTCTCCGAACCTCAGTTTCCTCATCCATAAAACAAGAAAAATAATAATGCTTGAGCTTTAGGGTTGCCAGAAGGATTAAATGAGGTAAAATGTGTAAAGAGCCTGACACTTAGAAGGTGCCACAGTTTACCAACCATGTGATTTGGGGCAAGTTTTTAAAAACCACTCTAAGCCTCAGTTTGCCCAACTGCACCTATCCTTCAAAGTTGTTATATTAAAGGAGTTAATCGATGTAAGATTTGTAATAAGAATTTCAGAATTATCAGCTGTTCTAACTCTTATCCTCCTAGGTATCCTGTTGTCTAGTCTCCTCTGGACGGGGAAAGCCCCTATCCCCTCGCCCCCCGTGGCTGTCACCACCTCCTACCCACCCACCCTGCACTGTGCCTGTATGGCTCTTAGTGGGCAGACGGTTCAGCTCCTCTCCTCTCCAGCCTCCTGTTGTAAACTGGTGACCTGACTTCACTGTTTTACCTGTCATGGCCTGGTGTTGGTTCCTGTATTTTTGACTTAAATCACCGCTGACAAGGCTTGTAGCATCTTCCACGCAGGCGCACAAACCCAGGCACAGAAACCCAGCTAACTCTTAGTTTTCTCATTCATAAGTGGGGATAATAATCAGACCTATCTCTAGGACTGCTGTGATTTTAGTACCACACGAGGTGATGAGTGTAACGTCAGTAGCAAGTGCTGTGGCACCCACAGTCAGAGCACTCATTCTTTGTCACTTTCCGTATCTGGGTTTCTGTGTTTCCATGGAGGTTGTCATGAGGCTTGCCAGTTGGGGGATAAGCCAAAAACACAGGAATCAACACCATGTTCCCGACAGGCCAAAACAGTGGATTCAGGTCCCCTAACAACTTTGTTTGGGGAGATTGGCCACCATTTTACAACAGGGGAATGGGGAGGAAAGAAGACAACTTATCTGCCCACTAGGTGGGTCACGCAGGCACAGTTTCGAAGAGGGGGTGAGAGGTGGGGGTTTGTGACACCCACTGGGTACACAGAGGGCTTTCCGTGCCCAGAGACAGAGGAGAATAGGCAACTATTTTAATGAGCATGTGCTGTGTGGGGCAGAGGTGTGATACAATAAAGAACTACAGAGGTTGTAGTGAAAGGGTTAAGAGCAGAGAGCTGACCTTGACACATGAGGGAAGTGGGCCCATGAATTGAGCCAGCATGCAGCAGATAAGGCATTTGAACCCAGGTACATCTGCTTTCAAAGCCCATGCTCTTAACCATGACAACATTAAGGGCTGGCACATAGTAAGTGCTCAATAAATATTGTTTAATGAAGGACTTCATAGTGCTGCCTCTTTCTGGAAAGTTTTCTCCCTCCATTATTACTCATGCCCATCCTTCAAGACCGAGCTCAAATGCACCCTCACCTCAACAGATGTGTCCTCTCACTGTTGCTACAAGTTGGGAGAAAGAAGAGGAAATCAGTGTTAGGATGGGGAAGTGCTGGCACACTAGGATGGGACAGCTGGGTGGATCTGAAGGAAGGACTCTAGAGTTTTGCACAGAGATTTTTCTCCTGAGTTTGTGCACTGGAGTTGAAGTTGTTACAAGGATTGGAAACACCCATAACAAAGTAACTCATAGTGAGCTCTGATTAGTCAGAACAGTGAATTCCAATCACTTAGCAACCACATATGGGGAGGAGGATTGGAAGCCATTTCAAGACAGGGGACTCAGAGGACAGTGAGACAAAATGTCTGCCCAGTAAACAACAGCACGTGTGCGGGGGTGGGGGGGTGTTGGGAAATGAGAAGAGCCCATTCTGAGTTAAGAATTGCTGCTCCAAGGGTTTTAGGGTCTTTAAATCCCCGAGGATTTAGGGATTTGTAATTCTATGCTATATAATACCTTAAAACCAAGGATATTGGGATTCCAAGGATTTTAAATCCCTATAACCTACGGTATAAGGATTCGAGCAATTTTTGAGCTATGAAATGCTGGGTGCTTAGGACCTAAAACAAGGATTTTAGACAGAACACTGGGCATTTTAAAGTACTAATTAATATCCCTTCTACTTCAAATCAATCCTGGTTTAACCCTTGGAACAGTGGTTTCCAAATTATGCTTCCCACAACCTAGGGATCCCTGAAAGTACCTCACAGAAAGGGGGTGAAGACAGTTGCTTTACCAGAGAGAAGACACCAGGGTAGGAATTCTGGGCCCCCCATTATGGCTTCCACCAGTGTAGCTCCATTTTAATTTGATTTATATATTGGGCTTCTGCATTCAATTCAAAAGAAAGGTTTTGCTATGAAAGCACAAAAAATACGTTTGTAAACCTCTGGCCTTGGAAAAGGGGATCTGAAACCTGTGGGCTACCACTTGAATGAAGACAGCGGTCCAGGGAATCACACTTGCCCTCTGTCTTCAGTTCATTATTATTATTATTATTGTTTACGGTTTTTAAAAATTCATTTTGGAATAAACACTACAAAGATGCTTTTACTGGTAAACCATCAAATGGTGCCAAGACGAACAAGTGGTGATAACTGAAAAATCAGTTATTAAGTAAATCATCATTAGCTGACTCTGGTCTACAAGCTCATTTCCTATATAAAATCAGTAATAGCAGATACTAAGACTACTACCACTATGACAACTACCATTTGTTAAGGGCTTGTACTATGTGCCAGGGGCCATGCTAAGTAGTTTACATATATTATCTCATTTGCTGCTTACAATAACTCCAAGAGGAAATATTATTAGCCTCATTTTACAAATGAGGAGACTGAGACTCAGAGCGGATAAGTAATCGGCCCGAGGTCATACTGCTAGCACATGGTAGACTCCACTTTACTTACAAACAGAAACAGAATAGACTAAAAGAATTAATGTAGTCAAAGGTCAACTGCCTAGAAGCCTTAATTAAGGAACAAGGTTAAATTTTGACCAATAGATGGCACCAGTGTGTGAGTTTGGTGGTCTACTCAAGGTTGCATCCAATGTTGGGAAGTCTCAGCTAGGGCTCAGAACAGAAGCAGCCGGTCTCATGTTGAGGGAGGAGGAAAAGAAGGATGGTCATCGTTTTGCTCCTGAATCAGATTACATTACCCTCTCCCCATTGTAGCTAAACCCAGAAGCTAGCAAGTTGGGGAACGATGGTGGTTCCACCAAGAGCTACTTTAAGAAGACTTGAGAATCTTTTCTCTTTCAACATTTTCTGAGCACCTCCTTTGTGCCAGGCAGTGTTCTGTACAATGAAATCATATGGGAATAGCAAACACAGCCCCAGGTTACTGCACAGGAAAGAAGGTAAATGCTATGGTAGGGGAGGCGCTGGATGAGTGGGGGCTCCCAACCTGGTGCCTGAGGGGTCTGGGGAGGCTTCCTGCAGCAGGGGTATCTCAGTTGGTTCTGTTGGATGAATGAGAGTTTACGAGGCATGAAAAAGTGGAAAGGCATTCCAGACAGGGTTAAGGACACAGAGTGTTAGAAACCATGCCACATTCAAGGAGAGGCAGTGTAAACTTCAAGAGTTGAGAGATGAGTCTCAAGAGACAGGCAAAACCCAGACAACGGAAAGGCCTAGAATGTCAAGTTAAGTACTTGATTTGTGAAGATATACCACTGTGTGTGTGTGTGTGTGTGTGTGTGTGTGTGTGTGTGTTGTGAACATATATATTTTTCTGAGTAGAGATGCCACAGGTTCTCAAGGGGATCTGTGACAAAAAGAAAATAAGTTTAACAGTGTTGGCAAAGGTATGCTGTGGTCTCATCTGGTGGTCAGTGCGGAAGATGAATTGCAAAGGGACAACTGGAGGCAAAAAAAAATAGTCAAAGAATAATCGAAGCAGGGGTAAGCATGAGGGTCTGCGCTGTGGTAAATACAAAGGGAATTGAGGGGAAAAAATTGCTAGGACCTAGTAGCCTTCTTCCCCACATGCACACAGCCAGCTCTGAGACTCAAATGAGGCTGTACCTGTCACTTTTGCCCTGTAACCTCCATCCCTACTCCCAACTTTCAAACTGCCTTTTGGGAGCCTTTTTGTTCCCTTTCCAAGATGTCCTTGAAGTTTAATCAAGTCAGATTTCACAAATTGATGGAGTAGGCCTGGCCCCATGCTGGGTCCCCAGCCCTACATCCCCATGAAGAAAAACTTATCAACTGACCTCAGGTAGGGACAGCAATGAATTGGCCTTAAGCTGGTCTCTGACCCTCTGCCCATGGCTTCACAACATGGGCAGAGTTCAGTTAAGAAATCAGCACAGTTCCAAGAAAAAGAAAAACATCATCAAGTTTATTTTTCTCCTGATTCATCTCATGCCAACACACAGACTTCAATGGATAGCAGGCAAAATGGGGGGCATCTTCAGAGCAAGCCGATTCTCTACATGCCCCCTTCCCTTCCTGTAAGACTCATCAAAAAGGCACCCCAACCTTGCATGGATCTGCTGTTGGTATTCCTGGGGGTGAAGCCAGAAGTCAGGCTTTCCACAGAGAGACGGGACTACACGGCCACCTGGGAAGGCTGCGGAGTCAAAGGGCCTGAGGAGTAACGACTTCCCTCCGCAAGGGCGTGCCCTGTCCTGCTCTGCTTCCTGGGGCTTCAGCAAGCCTTCCTTTTTCTAGAGCTCCTAGAACGCTCCCATTGTCAACACAACAGCAACCCAGACAATGAGATGCCAGAGGTCTGGGCTCACAAGGCAGTCAGGTAAGCCAGGGTGAGCTGGGCAGCTAGAGGACCCAATTTTCAGTCCAGAAATCTCTATCTGCTGGACTAATACTCCTGGCTAATTGAAATCTGTGGAAACTTGCCTAACAAACAATCCCAATCAGACTCTGGCTGCCTCCATTTGGATAGGCCAGGGGTGGGGAAGATGAATGAGCTATATGGCGCTGTAAGATATGGACCCTGGTACCCTCAAACACCCTTCTGGCTCCTTTTCATCAGCCTCCTACTTCTCCTCCTCTTCTTCATCCTCCTCTTCTTCATCCTCTTCTTCTTCTTTGCTGTCTGAGTCCTCATACAGGTTGATGGTTGCCTGGACAGGAAAGTTCTGCAATAAAGTCTCCCCAGCACTGTACAGATAGTCGAAGGAGTGAGATTTAGGCCAGAAGAGCCTGTGGACAGAGAAGAAACATGGCCCCTAACTTAGGTCTCTTGGCTTCAACAATGAGGTCAGAGGGAAAGGAAGAAAGAGAGCTTTGTAACAGAACCTTCTGCATTGTTACAAAATGGCCCCACACAGGAAGGTAACCCCTTGTGGGCCTGTCGTGGTGGGTGGGGGACCCAGCCACAGCATCTGTCAATTGTGGCTCTGACCACACCCCCTACCTACCCCAGGAGGCTTCTAGCCAAGAATTTTCCAGCCCTGTGGTCCCCATCTACTTCCACTGAGGATTATTTCACTGACCCATCCATGGGGGATCATTCTTGGGTGTCATTGACATTGCCTCCAGGAAAGACAGCCTTGGCCAAGTCCCTTAAACTCTCTGGGCTCCAGTTTTCTCTTCTATGAAACAGCTGTCATAAACCAGCAGTCCCTCCCTTCTCCTGCTTCACAAGACTTTTGTGAAGACTCAAAGAGCTAATGGATCTATGTCAGGTTTGGAGCTTGATGCCAGAAGCTTACCTGACAGGGTGATGGAACTTGGATTCAGCCTTGGTGACCTCAGCAGCTGTTGTCCCACTAGCAGCCTGTCCAAAGCAAGAGCTAGCATGTGGTTCAAAGTACGTGGCTAGATAACTTCCTCCTCTGTACCAGAGGTCAGAAAGCTGCAGGTAAGATGATCTAGAAAAGACCTTAGACATCTCTGGGACCCAACAACCCCCTACATCCACCCCTCAACAATGGGTCTCTCTTGGTTCTGTTTGAAAAACAGGTAAACAGAATTCTGAGGGTTGTTTGCTTCCTTGCCTCTGTTCCAACACCTATTTGGAGGCTCTCCAGGGGACAGAGTTCTACTGGAGCAGCAAAGATTCAGGGAGATGGTTGTGGGTGGGAGAGCACTGGAGCGAGGTGCCAGGAGACCAGGCCTCGAGCACCAGCACTGCCTCACAGATCCCTGGCCCATGCTGAACCATGGCCTCCTCATCTTTCCAATTGCCACAGAAAACTTGGATCTGCTCTCTGTTGGAATCAAATGTTGGCAAAACTGTGAGGATGCTATCTCAGATCTACAGCCCAGGACTGAGGTCAGGGGCATCTCTGGGAAGTGACATGGTCAGTGTGAATGCATATGGCTGCATGTGAACATGCATCACAAGGGCTCAAACTCACCAAATCCACCAGCTTCCTCATGTACCTTCGGGAGTCATTTGTGGAGGACAGCCAGGGCCTCCAGAAACAAGCTCCTCTGGGACAAGAGGAGAGATCAATCAGTAGAGGAAGGGACTGAAATGTGGGCTCCCTGAGATAACAAGAGGCCTCCCAAAAGCTTGGCTCAGGTGCCATCTGCTCCAGGAAGCCTTTCCTAAGGCTCCTGAGCCCAGGCCAGGACAGATGCCCCTCCTCTCGGCTTCAGTAATGTTATTATTTCTCTTATCATGCTGTTTTGTAATTGTCTATTTACTTGTCTTTGGGCTTCTTAAGCTCAAAGACGCGTTCAATCGTATCTGATTCCTCAATACCTAGCACAATGTCTGGTACACAGTAGCTGTTTCAGTAAATGTTTGTTGAAGGCCGAATGTTTGGAGAAATGAATGGGGGTTAGGTGGAAAATATCTTGCCTCCTACTTCCTGCTCCAAGAAGTAGAGCTCAGAGTCTTACCATCTTCCTGGGCTGAGGAAGAGGACCAGAAATATTCCTGGGCCCAATGCGACCCCACTGAACTTACAGAGGTAGGAAAAAAGCAAATGGAAAATCTGATGGCGTGGTCAGGAAAAAGGCAATCTCCCAGTCAAGGGACTCTTTAGACTTTGGTCCTCTTTCCCCACATTCCCCACCCCCGCAGTCTGGATTTTGTTAAGCCCAGGTTTCATGGCAGTCTCCTCGTCCCCATCAGGGGACTCAGCCACCTGGCCTATGGGGACCTGGCTGCTTGGCCTTCAGCTTTGGCAATACCCACTGTCCCCAAGTCCCCTCTTCCCACCCAGCGGGATTAGTGAGGCGAAAAGCCAGATGAGATATTCCAGCTAGAGATGTGAAGGGAGAGCTATGAGGCCACTGCTTTACCCCCTCATAGAGAACGGGGTGCCCTGGACATCTCATTTTTCTTCCTCCCTCAGGAAGCCCTCAAGCCTAAGTTCAGGTTGCCAAAGGCCAAGCTCCACTTACCTTTCACTCCCGTCTGCTTCTTGTCCAGAGGAGAGAAGAGGAGATGGGCTTAATAGGCCAGGGAGTGCCAGTGGGGCTTGTGCTGGGGCCGGAGCGAGGGCCAGGGTCAGGGCTGGAACAGGGGTGGCGGAAGCAGCACAGACAGGAGAGTCCATTCTTAGGCAACGAAAGCCAGTCGGGCTGTGGGGTCTTCTATTTCCCAGAACCTTCTGCACTCTTTTGGCCTTTTCTGGAAGACCCTTTTATAAGCCCTGCCCAGTCTTATAAATTATTCCGGGAGAACAGGGGTGGGAGGACTTGAGAGTGGGACAAGGATTTAGGGAAGGGGCTCAGGGAGGGAGAGTTGGGTTCCTGGGTGTGAAATCTCTCCCAGTTGAACAAACATGGTGTCGGTGGGAGGTGAGGGATTTGCTTAGCCTCCAAGTCAGAAAGGAAAACACAGAAGAGGCAAATCGCACACCATTTGTGTAAATTCCCCAGGCAGTAGCAAGGCTTGAGACAGGAAGGAGAGGAGCTCATTAGCACTCTGAAACCACAGAGCTGTCAGGGACAGAGGGGTGAATAGACAGGCCTTTAACAAAACCAGTTCCTGGCAAGAAGAGACAGCTGACCCCTTTAAGGGGAATGAGGGACTCACTTGTTATTTCAGCTTAACCTCAAATAGACTTGCCAGGTGGATCTGAATATAGGGTGACTGCCATTAAGCACATCATCTGGGTTAGGGACAAAAAAGGTGTTCTGGGTAGAGGAAGCCCAGTTGCCTGAAGGGTCAACCTCAAGTGTTCTTTCAGTGCCCCTCAGCCAGACCCTTACCGAGCAGTTCATTTGCCAAAGTGTCCCCTCCAGCCTCAACAGTAAGTGGTCTAGTGAAAGAGAGCAGACAGGATTTCACAGGACCTCTGGGTCAGATTCCAAACCTCAGAGCTCAGCTTCCAGTTCAAGAGCCAGGGTGCTAGGTAGAGGCAAAGTTCTGCCTGATTGCAGAGGTGCTGAAGGACAAGCCCCAGCCCCAGGCCTCAGCTCCCTCACGTGAGAGATAAGGGTGCTGACCCATTGGTCACATAGGACCCTGCCAGCCTGAACACTCTTTGATGGGGGCTGCATGAATGGGTACTGAACCTGGGCAAGCCCAGAGCAGAGTCCTTGGCCTTAGCCAGCCTCCTGGACCTTTGCCAGAAAGCTTCTAGTTACAACTACTGGCAGGGACCTTATGCTTCAGAGGTCTCGAAAATATTCCTTCTGACCTCAGTGTCCAGCCCCAGCACAGATTTAGCTTCTTGGATGTTTATCACAGTCTGGTTTGTAATGGTCAAAAATTAGAAACAACCTCCACATCCAATAATAGGAAAGCAGTAACATTAATTAGGCCAAATCCTTGCAGCTGAATGTCAAGCAGGTGCTCACAATCATGTTCTGGGAAGTATAATTTTTACAACACAGAAAATGAAAAAAAATCAGATGGTAAAATAACATGACTAATTTAAGGGCTCCTTGTTTCTCTGTTCACCTACTGGCAGGGACCTTATGCTTCAGAGATCTCAAAAATATTCCTTCTGACCTCAGTGTCCAGCCGCAGCACAGATTTAGCTTCTTGGATGTTCAATAAGCTAAACATCCTTAGCCCCCATCTTCACCCCACTTCCAATTCTAGTCCCACTGTGTTCCTTTCAGCAAAGGAAAATTGAAAACAACCTAAATGTCTCACTTTTTAAAGTTGCTTAGATAAATCATTGGGCAGTTACAGAATTTCATATTAAAATTGGCATGGTAGAAGAATGAGGGAAAAGTTACCATATTTTTCAATATAGTGAGTGAAAACAAAATAAGCCTCTAAAATCATACTTACAAGATGATCCCATTTGATAAGAAAGAAGCGTAGTATGAACAGCGTGCAGAGAAAAAATAAGACTGGTGATTAGAAACAGTGCTAGGGCTGTCATTTCTCGGAGTAACAGTAGGATGGATTTTTACTTTATGTTTTTATGAATTTTCTAAAAAGTTCCACAATGAACTGATAATATTTGAGTAATAAAAAGGAAAGGTGCTAAAAATAAAAATAAACCAAGAAAGAAATGTTTATCCATAGAGGACAGAAAGCTGTGGGAAATGATAGATATTTTCAAATATCTGAGGATTAGACTGCAATGAGATTACACTTGTTCTGGGTGACTTCAAAGGGCAGGGCTGAGGCCCATAGCTGGAAGCTACAGAGAGACACATTTTGGCTCAAAGGAAAACTTTCTAACGGCTCAGTCACCACCTAACCCAAGGGCCTGGCACAGTCCCAGCCCTCAATAAACAGAGGTTTATTATATGAGGTGAAATGAGTTCAGTGGAATGTGCTGCCTTGGACTAGAGTGAGCTCTCTGTCCCTGAATTTTCTAAGTGCAAGCTGGATCCTGGGTCCTGAAGAGGGAAATCTTGTGGGGAAAGAGAGGGTTGTTGGGGAGCTGGAGCACCTATCAGTCTCTGAGAATTCTTGCTAAGTTTACCTGCATGCGCTGAGCGTGTGCTTATACTGACTGCATCATTGGCAAAAGGAGGAGTGCAGCTGAGAGAAGGCGCCAGGCTGAAAGACTGGGATGGAAGATGGAGTGCAAAGGAGAAAGAAGCACAACACCTGTGGTCACACTCTAGGATCTTTTCCACCTCTAAGTGGCCTCTGAGAATAGGCAGAAGGAAGGAGGGAGAGGGTTAAGAGGCAGATATATTCCTCCTGAGCTCTGGGCTCACGCCTGACCAGACTCAACCACGCCACCCATCATGCCACCTCCCACCTTCAACTTGTGTTTCTTCAGTCACTCCCTTCACATTAGGAGCTGTCCAGTCCCTTCACTCCCCTGAGCAGCAGTCCTCAGGGTTCCGCTTACACGCAGCTCCCAACATGCTCTCCTGGAGCCCAGGGAGCCTTCAGTCCTGTTTCCACAGCTTTGTCCTTCCTAGTAATGGCTCTGTCTTGCTACCTCCTAGGAATTGCCTCGGCCTCATTTAGCTTGTGGGACATGAAGCCGCTGGCTCTCTTATTGGCTTTTTCCTGGCCTGTAAGATTTAAGGCCTGCAAGTGTTGCCGGGCAAAAGCTGGCTGTTCTCCTTTTCACTTAACACAAAACAGGAGTAAACCGGTCAGCAGGGTAGCAGAAAAGGTCTGGATCAACCAAGATGGAGAACTTCCTATCAGAACAGTTAGGATCTTACCTCTGTTCCCCGTAACAGCACTATAGTGCTTCTGGGTTTTGCCAGTGATTGCTTTTCTAGACCTTTCTGAGAGTACTGGGTGACTCCTCTGGGCCAAACTGGGCTAGCATTGCCTAGCGAGGGGACAGATGGGAAAGGAAAGTGCCGTGGACTCTGCCTCAAGCTTAGTGAGGGAGACAAGACCCGCAGGGAGACGGCAGACTCAAAGAATTTCAGCTGCTCCGCTGGCATCCCTCAGTCATCCTTGAGCATGTTCCCTTGTCAAGGCCCCAGCTCCAGCCTCCACATTCAGCTTGGCCACATTCCAAACTTCCTTCAGCTCCTTACCATGTTCCTGCTCCTCCCCTCTCTCTGCACGGAATAACCTCTCCTTCTACTTCCCTGAGAAAACAGAGGCCTTCAAGCGTGAATTACCTCAGTGCTCTCTGCCCCACTACCCCCTCAAACTTGGCCTGCCTTTCCAACTTCCTTCCCCTCCAGCCCTCTCTTCTCAGGGGACAAGGTGCCCCTCTAGTTAAAGGCTAATCCCTCCGCCTGGGCCTTGGCCTCATCCACCTCCTTCCTGGGCCCTTCCTCCAACCATTTGTTATGCTTCTTGTCTTCAAGAAAGTTCAGCTTCCCTATAACAGCTCTTTCTCTTCTGACTGTAAAATGCTTGTCTCTGTTATCGCAAAAAAGCAAGAACTCCCCCTCCACTGTGTGTTTTCTTGCTCCCCTAACTTGCTCTCTCCCTCTCAATCTGTTTTTCTCCCTCCCTCCTTTCCTCTCTCTTTTTTCTGTCTCTCACTCTGAAATTTGTTGAAAGTAGTCTACATACTAGACTTCCACTTTTCCCGCCTTCCCATTCACACCTCAACCAACTGCAAATTGGCCCCAGTCCCATTATCTCAGTGAAGGGGCTCTGCCAAAGGTCACCCATGACCTCCAAATTGCCAAATTTGATTACCTCTTTGAATTCTGGGTGGCAAAAGACACTATTGGCCAAGTCCTCATTTCTGAAACTCTCCCCTCTTTTGGCCTCCATGATCACACTTTCCTGGTTTTCCTCCTGCCTCTGGAATCATGCCTCATGGTCTCTTTTGCTGGCCTGTCTTCCTCTGCCCATTTCTCGAATCAGTGGCTCTCCAGTTACAGTCCACAGACCAGGCTGATGTTATACAGCAATGTTTTCATGGCAAAATGAGAAAAACTTTACTAGGAAAGTTTTTCACTAAATAAATTTATTCAGTTATTAAGAACTAGGCCGGGCACCGTGGCTCACACCTGTAATCCCAGCACTTTGGGAAGCTGAGGTAGAAACGTGATTTGAGGTCAGGAGTTGAAGATCAGCCTGGCCAACATGGCAAAAACCCATCTTTACTAAAAATGCAAGCATTAGCCAGGCGTGGTGGTACATACCTGTAATCCCAGCTACTTTGGATGCTGAGGCAGGAGAATCGCTTGAACCTGGGAGGCAGAGATTGCAGTGAGCCGTGATTGCACCACTGCACTCCAGCCTGGGCGACAGAGTGAGACTCTGTCTCAAAAAACAAAAATTATAAAGGGCTGTCCTTCATTCTGAGAGTATGCTCTTCCTAATTTTTGGTAGCAAATGTTATTTGAAATGATGGCAATAATAGAAATTACTTTATTTATTTAATGTTTCTACTTAGGCAAAATAAAACGTTACTTTACATCAGTCCCATAAATGTTTATTGAATAAGTAAAAGAATGAGAGTTATGTTTCCCAGTGAAATTTTCCCAATGGGTATCTCAAACTTATTCCAAAACTGAACTGTTTTGTCCCTGGACAAACTTCTTCTGTACCTACCCTGGAAACCAGCATCATATTGACCCAGCTACTCAAGCTCAAATCTTCAGCTGCTGATTTCAGTCTTCACCATTTCTGACTTTTGTCTCCTCCATGTTCTCCACTCTTCCAGGTGTTTCTTGATTTATGGCCTTATAAGGTTCTCTCTCACCTGGATGCTCAACAGAGCTTCCTCATGGTTTTCCGTCTCTGTGAGTTAGCCTTTCCAGTCCTTTCTCCTCACAGCTGTCCCAGAGATCTTTCCAAAACACATAGCCAAGTATTGTCTTCCTCTGCTTAGAAAATTCCAGCGTCTATAGAAAATGTCCAAACTCTTTTGTGTGGCAGTTGACGCCCTTTGATATCTGAGCTCAGCCTGCTCTCTGGTCTTCTGCCTTGGAAGGCCTTCCACACACCATCCACTGCAACCTCCCTTGATTCTGTCTCTGTCCCACAAACACCCCATTCACCTGTAATCTTTTCGGGGTTTAGGGCCTCTGGAGGAAAGACTCAGGGTTATTCTTGGGACAGTGTATTTTTTCTTTTT
>NW_016107504.1:594011-614320 GCF_001604975.1 Cebus imitator
TCACTCTGTTGCCCAGGCCGCAATGCAGTGGCATGATCACGGCTCACTGCAGCCTCGACCTCCTGGACTCAAGCAATCCTTCCACCTCGGCTTCCCAAGTAGCTGGTACCAAATGTGTGTGCTAACACACCCAGCTAATTTTATTTTTTCATGTTCTATACAATGTTTATATACAAATGCATTGTGTATCAAATGTACACAGTGATACCAAATGCATAGACTGGTCCATGCTGTAAAATATATTTCTTACTGTGGCTCACAGTCAGAAAGTTTGATAGCACTAAGGAGATTAGTACAGACGTTATTCTGTGATTCATTTAGTTAGTGCTGTTCATGTCATAGTCCTTTGCTCTCAAAATGGTTCTGGTCTCATTGCCACATGTAACAGAGGTCAGGAGACTGGATACTGCCCAAAGATTTCATGGAGGAGGAGGAGATTGAGCTGGACTGAGTTTAAGGAGGCAGAGAGAAGGTGGAAATGTAATTCTGGCAGAGAAAAGTGGCACAGAGGTGGATAATAAGAGTAGAGAACATTTGTTAAACATTTATATGCCAGGCATTGTTCTCAGCACTCTGTGTGAATTAATTGAAGTCTCACAAACAACCCAGTGAGGAAGATACCATTAAAAGCTGCATTTTAAAGATGAGACTGGGGAATTTACCCAAGGTCACAGAGCTAAAAGTAACAAGATTGGGATTTGAACTCGGGGAGTCTCTGTGCTCCTAACCACTACCCAGCCCTGCCCTGCCACTGGGGAGCAGTGGGGAGAGTGGGCTGTCGCAGGAACAGCGAAAGCCTTTGCCAGCAGGAACAGAGGGAGGAGAAAGTTGAATGCCAGGTTGAAAGTTCTGCGGTTCTGCGCTCCTCTCTGAAAAGGAGCTCTTCCTCTTTCCCTCGGGCCTCTGCCTTGCAAGCTGGGGCCCTTGGGGTTGACAGCAGGAGACCTAAACATCCAGTGACGGTGCTGGGTGGAGGCCCGAAGTAAGACAGGGCCTGCTCTGAAAGAGGAGCAAGGAAGAAGTTTCTCTCCCTAACTCGGGCCTTCCTCCAAATCATAAATAGCAAATGGTGCCTGGGGCCTCTGCCCTCAAGTCCAAATGTCCCAAATGTGCCAACTCTTGTATGTAGTCCCTTGGCTTCCTGGGAAGGGGGGTCCCCTCTGGAGAACAGTTTGTTGCCGGGTCAGCACTCTTCCTACACCCTCTGCCGCTTGGTCCACCATTTGAGCCAGGACTGTGGCCCATGTGGTGCGGGCTCTCTTGGCACAACCTCTCACGGTTCCCCATTTGCTCTTCGTTTGGACTGCAGAAGTCTAGAAAAACAAAGCTCTGAGGAAAAAGGTGGGCAGGAGGGAGGTGTTTGGAAGCATCACTCCCAGCCGGGCTCCTTCCCTTCTCGGTCCTGTCCTTCCATCCAGCTCCTCCCCTGGCTCCCTGGGCCAGCCTCTTCAGTCCCTCTTCTCTGAGACAGCCCCCTTTCCCAGCCTCGCCTGAGACCTTGGGAACATGAAGCGATGCTGAATTCTCAGTAGTGTGGTCTTGCTTCTTCGTCCTTTTAGTCTTGGTGTCCTGATGACCCTGGCTAAGTAAGCAACAGATACTAGCAACTAGTGGCAGCTACCTTCCTAGAAGGTGGACCTTGAGAAACTAACAAAAACAATCACAAGAAAAATAGCTCACATCTATTGAGCACTTACTATGTGCCAGGCACCTTGCTAAGTGCTTTATTATTGACACCTCACAAAAATCTTTTGAGGTCGTTACTGTTACTGCTGCCATTTAAAGGTGAGGAGAGGCTGGGCGCAGTGGCTCATGCCTGTAATCCCAGCACTTTGGGTAGCCTGCCTGAGGCGGGTGGATCACCTGAAGTCAGGTGTTCGAAACCCTGTCTCTACTAAAACTACAAAAATTAGCCGGGTGTGGTGGCTTGCAGCACCTGTAATCCCAGCTGCTTGAAAGGCTGAGGCACGAGAATCACTTGAACCCTGGGAGGCAGAGGTTGCAGTGAAATGAGATAGCACAAATACACTACTGCCTGGGAGATAGAGTGAGACTCCATTTCAAAAATACAAACAAACAAAAAACATAAAAGCAAGCAGAAAACTGAGGCATGGAGAGATTAAGCAGTTTATCCAGGCTCAAAGAGCTATTGAGAAGTGTGGCTACCACTCTAACTCAGGCCCTTCTTGTCTAATGCCTGTACTTCTGCAGTCAATCTTAAAGTGGAAAAAGTTTGGGCCCTATGGCTAGACTTGGATGTGGGGGAAGAATAATGGTTCCTACTTCACAGAGTTGCAGTGAAGATTAAAAGAAATAGTGCATGAATTTTGCTTAAAACCTGACATGTACTTAGCACTCAGTAAATGGTGACTGTTATGATTGTTCCTTTTGCCCCTCCATCATTGCATACATTGTAGCTATTCAGAGCACAGGCTTTAGAAGCATGCCGAGGTTGGAAGCCTTCCTCCATCCTTTACCATGCAAGTGATGCTGGGTAAGTGAACCAATCTCTGAGCCTCAATTTCCTGGGAATGGAAACAATAGTACCCATCTCCTAGGACTGGAATGAGGGTGAAATGAAATTCTGTATGGAAGCTGGTGTTCGCTTTCTGTCCTACACACTTTCAGGTGATTTTGCACACTGGGCCAGATTTGGCTTCCCAGAACACAGCTTCCATCCTGCTCAGACACCCGCAATAGCAGCTCATGAGTGATGGGAATAAGTGAAGTGTTCATACATTTTCCCTATACCTTCAAGCCTCACCTCTGACTCCACCCTGCTCTCCCCCTTCCCTCTAGCAGGCTTGTTACTACAGTGTGCCTGCACATGACTATCCCTACCCCCAACCCCTGCCAAGCCTAGAACACCTTCTATCTTCCCCATGACACAAATTCTGCTCTCCCTTCGAGGTCCTCCTTGAATCCGCACTGACTTAAGGAAGCCTCCAAGCCACACTAACGTCTGCCTCCCTCATTTGAGCTTTTCCCCCATGTAGGGGTGTCAGCCCTCTTTCCAGTCAGTTTTTTGAACAGGAATCAAGCCTCTCTATCGAGGTTCTGTGGCTTAGTCTCTTCTCTTCCCTCCCATCAGCACCTGACACAGGACTGGGAACACGGCAGGCGTTCATTTCATGCAAATGGAATGGTGTTGACACAAGTAGTTGGTCTGAGAAGACTAATACATTTAGTCTAGCAAGAAGCCTTGGGGCTCCAGGCTAGGGTGGCAGACAGCCATGACAGGTGCATGGGCCAGGGCAGGATTCTTTGTTCGTATTGGGGCCTTGTAAGACAGAGCACCCAAGACCCCAGGATAAGAGTAGTTATAGAGGGTCACTGTTGACTTGGCTGGGACAGCTCATGAACAAGGCAGGTCAGGAGTAGGAAGGGGCACAGCAACAGCAGAGGTCCTTTGGAATCCTCTCCTCCTCTTCATGCCCAGCTGCCTCCTCTACTGACAGGGCATTTCTAAGCATAATTAAAATTTCATCTCCACTCTTCCCCAGGCCTCTTCCCTCCCCTTCCGGCCTTAGCCTAGACCAGCAGCCCAAAAAATGTGGTTCAAAGACCCAGGGAGCCCTTAAGATTTAGGAGGTTCAGTCAAAACTACTTTCGTGGGGCCAGGTATGGTGGCTCACATCTGCAATCCCAGCATTTTGGGAGTCCGAGGAGTAGGATCACTTGAAGCCAGGAGTTGCAGACCAGCCTGGGCAGCATACGAGACCCTGTCTTTACAAAAATAAAAGTAATAAAAATTAACTTGGCATGGTGGTGTACACCTGTTATCCCAGCTACTCAGGAGGCTGAGGTGGGAGGATCACTTGAGCCTAGAACTTCAAGGCTATAGTGAGCTAGGACTGCCCTCCAGCCTGGGCGATAGAGTGAGACCCTGTCTCTAAAAACAAACAAGCAAACAAAAAACTACCTAGTTTCATGATAGTACTAAGACATAATTTGCCTTTTTGCTATGTTGACATTTGCACTGAGGGAGAAAAAGCAGTGGTGGGTAAAAGTGCTGGCGACTTAGCATGGATCAAGGTAGTGACACTACATTGTATTCATGTTCTTCTTCGTTATCAATGTATTCCTGGTAGAATCCATTTAAGGTTCATTTAAGAATATTTCAATGAAACAGAAAAAGTTATTAATTTTTTTAAATTTTACTTTAAGTTCTGGGATACATGTGCAGAATGTACAGGTTTGTTACATAGGTATACACATGCCATGGCGGTTTGCTACACTCATCAACCCGACATCTACATTAGGTATTTATCCTAATGCTATCCCTCCCCTAGCCCCAACCCCCCAACAGGCCCTGGTGTGTGATGTTCCCCTCCCTGTGTCTATGTGTTCTCACTGTTCAACTCTCGCTTATGAGTGAGAACATGTGGTGTTTGTTTTTCTGTTCCTGTGTTAGTTTGCTGAGAATGTTGGTTTTCATCTTTATCCATGTCCCTGCAAAGGACATGAACTCATCCTTTTTTGTGGCTGCATAGTAGTCCATGGTGTGTATGTGCCACATTTTCTTTATCCAGTCTGTCTTTGATGGGCATTTGGGTTGGTTCCAAGTCTTTGCTACTGTGAACAGTTCTGCAATAAACATACAAAACAGTTCTGCAATAAACATACATGTGCATGTGTCTTATAGTAGAATGATTTGTAATCCTTTGGGTATATACCCAGTAATGGGATTGCTGGGTCAAATGGTATTTCTGGTTCTAGATCCTAGAGGAATCACCACACTGTCTTCCACAATGGTTGAACTAATTTACACTCTCACCAACAGTATAAAAGCATCCTCTCCAGCATCTGTTGCTTCCTGACTTTTTAATGATCGCCATTCTAACTGGCATGAGATGATATCTCTTTGTGGTTTTGATTTGCATTTCTCTAATGACCAGTGATGATTAGCTTTTTTTCATATGTTTTTTGGCCGCATAAACGTCTTTTTTTGAGAAGTGCCTGTTCATATCCTTCCCCCAAAAAGTTACTAATTTTTATTCAATATCAACCTTTTGAATATGTGTTTGTAATCATGTGTGTGACAAATAGGAAGGATATATAAATACATAAAGCATTTCTACTGCACACTGAAGTACAATTGTCAGGAGGAAAAGCACTTATACAATTGACTTGCAAGCTAAACTAGCCAATTTTTTTGGAACTTTTGTTTTTTTCAGACAGGGTCTAGCTCTGTTACGCAGGCTGGAGTGCAGTGGTGCCATCATGGCTCATTGCAGCCTTGATCTCCCAGCCTCAAGAAATCTTCCTACCTCAGCCTCCCAAGTAGCTGGGACTATAGGTCATGCCATCATGCCCAGCTAATTTTCTTTTTTTAATAGAGACACAGTGTCACTATGTTCCCTAGGCTGGTCTCAAACTCCTGGGCTCAAGCATTCCATCTGCCTCAGCCTCCCAAAGTGCTGAGAAGCACTTTTTGTTTCACTTGAATGATTGACATATAAATTGTGGTTATTCAAACTTGGGTGCCTGGCCAGTATATTGTTTAAAATGGACAAAATGATCCTGTCACCTAGAAAAAAAAATAACAACTGATACTATTTGTTCTCAATGATAACATTTAAACTTTCAAGTAAAAAGCACAATTTTGGAAAACCTGTATCAGCCACTGTGAGCTTGAGAGCTTCCCAGTATCTTAAATAGCTTTCTGACAAAATTCGTGGGGATATTAATGAATGTGATTTTTTAATATTATACGATCAAAAAGTGAGTCAACAATGGGAAGATTTGCATAACTGGGTAGACCAATATTTTCCAGATGACTCCTGCATGATGTTACAAAATCATGCATGGATAACAGAGCCATTAAAAGTGCAATGGATATATATTTTTTGAGACAGAATCTCACTCTGTTGCCCAGGCTGGAGCACAGTGGCGTGATCTTGGCTCACTGCAACCTCGACCTCCTGGGTTCAAGCAATTTTTGTGCCTCAGCCTCCCAAGTCGCTGAGATTACAGGTGTACACCACCACACCTGGCTATTTTTTGTACAGACAGGGTTTTGCCATATTGGCCAGGCTGTTTTTGAATTCCTGACCTCAAGCAATCCACCCACCTCAGCCTCCCAAAATGCTGGGATTACAGGTGTAAGCCACAGTGCCTGGCCGACCAGTAGATTTTAATGAAACAGAGTACAAAAGGTTCACTGATAAACTTTGGTTTCAGTTTCAACATTGCAAAGAAACATTAAGAAATTACCACGTGTGAAGCTTAGGTGTAGTTATCAAGAAGAATCCCCACTAATAAATCCCCGTTTATTAGTTTTCTATTGCTGCCATAACAAATCACCACAAACTTAACAATTTAGTACGATGCCCATTTATCATCTTGCAGTTATATAGGTCAGAAGTCCAGGTATGTTCACCTGAGTTCCCTGCTTAAGGTCTCACAAGGCTAAGGTGAAGTGATCAGCTGAGCTGGGCTCTTATCTGGAGGCTCTGGGGAAAAGTTCCCTTCCAAGCTTACTCAGGTTGTTAGCAGAATCCAGGTACTTCAGGGTGTGGGTCTGAGGCCCCCTTGACTTGCTGGCTGTCATCCAGAGGCTGCTCGTGGCTCCTAGAGGCTACCTATACTCCTTCTTATGCAGCTCTTAATTTGGAAACCATCAATGGCATAGTCAAGTACTTCTCACAGTTTGCATCTCTCTGACTTCCCATTTCCTCTTCCACCACTAGAAAACTTTTTTTTTTTTTTTTTTAAGACAGGGTTTCACTCTGTGGCCCAGGTTGGAGTGCAGTGGTGCAATCTCAGCTCACTGCAACCTCAACCTCCAGGGCTGAAGCGATTCTCCTGCCTCAGCCTCCAGAATAGCTGGGATTACAGGCACGCACCACCATACCCAGCTAATCTTTGCATTTTTAGTAGAGATGAGTTTTGCCATGTTGCCCAGGGAGTCTCAAACTCCTGAGCTCAGGTGATGTGCCCACCTCCGCCTCCCAAAGTGCTAGGATTACAGGCGTGAGCCACTGCACCTGGTCGAAAACCCTCTTTTTTTTTTCTTTTTTTTAATTGCATTTTAGGTTTTGGGGTACATGTGAAGAACATGCAAGATTGTTGCATAGGTATACATGTGGCAGTGTGATTTGCTGCCTTCCTCCCCCTCACCTATATCTGGCATTTCTCCCCATGCCATCCCCCCCCCAACTCCCCACCCCCCACTGTCCCTCCCCTATTTCCCTCCAACAGACCCCAGTGTGTAGTGCTCCCCTCCCTGTGTCCATGTGTTCTCATTGTTCGACACCCACCTATGAGTGAGAACATGCGGTGTTTGATTTTCTGCTCCTATGTCAGTTTGCTGAGAATGATGGCTTCCAGGTTCATCCATGTCGCTACAAAGGACACAAACTCATCGTTTTTGATGGCTGCGTAATATTCCATGGTGTATATGTGCCACATTTTCCCTGTCCAGTCTATCATCAATGGGCATTTGGGTTGTTTCCAGGTCTTTGCTATTGTAAACTGTGCTGCAATTAACATTCATGTGCATGTGTCCTTATGGTAGAATGATTTATAATCCTTTGGATATATACCCAGTAATGGGATTGCTGGGTCAAATGGAATTTCTCTATTTCTAGGTCCTTGAGGAATTGCCACACTGTCTTCCACAATGGTTGAACTAATTTACACTCCCACCAACAGTGTAAAAGTGTTCCTATTTCTCCACATCCTCTCCAGCATCTGTTGTCTCCAGATTTTTTAATGATCGCCATTCTAACTGGCATGAGATGGTATCTCAATGTAGTTTTGATTTGCATTTCTCTAATGACCAGTGATGATGAGCATTTTTTCATATGTTTGTTGGCCTCATGTATGTCTTCTTTTGTAAAGTGTCTGTTCATATCCTTTGCCCACTTTTGAATGGGCTTGTTTGTTTTTTTCTTGTAAATCTGTTTTAGTTCTTTGTAAATTCTGGATATCAGCCCTTTGTCAGATGGGTAAACTGCAAAAATTTTTTCCCATTCTGTTGGTTGCCGATTCACTCTAATGACTATTTCTTTTGCTGTGCAGAAGCTGTGGAGTCTGATTAGGTCCCATTTGTCTATTTTGGCTTTTGTTGCCAATGCTTTTGGTGCTTTGGTCATGAAGTCCTTGCCTATGCCTATGTCCTGAATGGTTTTGCCTAGATTTTCTTCTAGGGTTTTTATGGTGTTAGGTCTTACGTTTAAGTCTTTAATCCATCTGGAGTTAATTTTAGTGTAAGGTGTCAGGAAGGGGTCCAGTTTCTTTTAAAGGACTCCCGTGATTAGATGAGTACAGCCTTGACAATTTCCCTTTGCCTTATGACTAACACAAACATGGGAGTGATATCTCATCAGAAACACTCTCAAAAGAGCGGGAATTTATAGGCAGGTGAGAGTCATTTGGAGGTCATTCTTAGAATTCTGCCTAAAAAGACTATTAACTACCCCCCTTCTCTACCTCCCTATCTTTGTGGTGATGGATTTTCTTCACATGCTTCAACCAAAAACCACATATTGCAACAGCTGGAGTGCAACAGCAGATATGAGAATCGAGTTGTCCTGTGCTCAGCCAGACATTAAAGAGATTTGCAAAAACTGACTATAATGCCACTTTCTTGCCATTTTTTTGAAAACTATAATTATTTGTCATAAATATATATTATTTATGTTATCATGTAATAGGTTTATAATTCTTATTTTAAAGTAATACATAAATAGTTAAAATGTAAGTTTTAATTTAACATATGTTCAATGTCAATAGACATAACCCTTTGGAGGTTAGGCAAATAAAAGTCCTGTGGAGTCCTCAATAATTTGTTAACTAACATTTTTCATTTATTTTTAAATTGGCATAGATATATTTTTAAGTTTCTGAATGACCTTAATGTGGAGAGATATATAAAATTTATTCTTTCAGATGTGCAGCTCCACAAATTTTGACAAATGCATAGAGTTATGTAACAATGATTAGAGTTTCAACATCCCAAATAATTCCCTTATGCCACACCATTGTAGTCAACACCTTCCACCACCCCAAGCCCTGGCAACCACTAATCTCTTCTCCATCCCTACAGTAGTGTCATTTCAAGAATGTCATATAAATAGAACATAATATTCAGCAGCTTTTTGAGTCTGGCTTCTTTCATTCAGCATAATACATCTGAGCTTCACCCATGTAGCTGTGTATATCAATAGTACATTCCTTTTTATTGTGAAGTAGTATTCCATTACACAGATGTAGCAGTTTATTCATTTACTAGTTGAAAGACATTTAGGTCATTTCCTAAATAAGAGTGTAAAGTGGTCCCAGAGCTCTCCTCGATTTGGGATTTTGTGGACCAGTGCAATTAAAAAAATTTTTTTAATGAGGGGGAATCAACATATGTTTGTCAAACTTTTAATTCTGTACTGTAATTAAGGGCATTGGAAAATACTACCACCTCTTATTTCACAAAAGAAACCTTAATACCAACTATTCAAAGAATAAGTTTGAAATTACAAATAGTCTTTTAAATTGAATAAGCTTTAAATAATATACAAATCTTGTTACATTGGCCTTAGTTTCATCCTATTGCTGATCCTCCACCACTAGCTTCCTTTCTTCTTAAGTCTGTGCGTTAGTGCTTAGAAAGCACTTGCTCAACATTTCTCCTCCTAGATCTGTGTATCCACTGCCTCTCAAACCATCTACTGTTTCCCTTCTTACCACAATCTCTTCTCAATCTGATTCTATCAATTCAATGGTGCACCTACTATAAACTAGACTAGAATAGTGATGAAAATAACAATTGAAAGCCAAACCCAATCTGCACAACAAACCCCCATGACACATGTTTACCTGTATAACAAACCTGCACATATACCCCTGGACCTAAGATAAAAATTAAATTAAGAAAATAAAAAATAAAAAGAAAGCCAAACCCTCCTATGTAGGAGCAGCAACAACAAATACAACCTAAGGCAATTGATGGGGGGAAACAAGATGCTGTAGCAGCACAGAGGAGGGACATCCAACTAAGAGGCCCCAGGAATCAGAGAAATAACACCTAAGCTGAGCCTTAAAGAATAAGGAGTTTTCCAGACAAAACCATCTGAAGGTGGGGTAGGGTCAGGGTCCAGAAAGAGTTCCAGGCAGAAGGAACGGGGCTTGTAAAGGCCTAAAGGGGAGGCAGACCATGGTAGGCTTGAGAAATTGAAAGGAAGCCAGTTGGGAGAGTAGGGAGTGAGGAGAGTAGTGTGAAACCAGTTTGGAGAGCTAGGTAGGGGCTAAATCATACTACTATGTACAGAATGGACTGCAGAAAGCCAAAAGGAGAAGTAGGAAAATCAGAAGGGTATTGCTGCATCCTGGTGAGAGATGATGCTAAGGGGAGTGGAAGTGGAAACCAGCAGATGGACCAAACAGCTAAATTTTGGAGGTAGAATGGGAAAGACTTACAGTTCAGATGCAATGAGGGTCGGAAAGAAAATAATGGAATTAAGGCTAACTCTGAGGTTTCTGGCTTAAACAGTTGGCTTTTTCAAAGAGTGAAGACTAAGGGAGGACTGGTTTCAGTTCAAAGGGAAATCAAGGATACAATTTTGGGCATAGTGGCTCAACCTATAATCCCAGCGTTTTGTGGGGCTGAAGCAGAAGGATGACTTGAGCCCAGGAGTCTGAGACTAGCCTGTGCAATATAGTGAGACGCCATCTCTACAAATATATATATATATGATTATCTATATAAATATGATTATATATGATTATATAAATATGATTATCTATATAAATGTGACTATATAAATATTATTATCTATATAAATGTGATCATATATATATATATATATATATATTATATATATATATATAAAAATTAGCTGGGCATGGTGGCACATGCTTGTAGTCTCAGCTAATTGAAGGTTGAGGCAGGAGGATTGCTTCAGTCCAGGAGTTCAAGGTTACTGTGAGCTGTGATCATGCCACTGCATTCCAATCTAGGCAACAGAGCAAGACCCTGGACATGTTGCATTTGAGACACCTTTCAGCTATCCAAATGGAGATGCCAGTATATAGATGTATGAAGCTCAGATGAGTCTGGGCTGAAAATTATGATTTGGAAGTTGTCAGATGATTGAGGATAACTGAAACAACAGAGGATAAATGAGACTTCCCAGAGTCAGAATGCAGAGTGAGGAACAAGGACTTAGTTCAGGCTCCTGAGAAGACCCCATATGTAAGGGTCTGGCAGAGGTGGGGGAACAAATGAAGAAGTACCCAGAAAGATAAGAGGGAAACCAGGGGAGTGTTGTTATCACACAGGCCAAGAGGAGAAAACATTTCAAGAAGAACCAGATTATCAAGGGCATTGAATGTTGCATAGAGGTCATGGACATTAATTAAAAAGTGGCCATTGGATTTGGTGACATGTGGTCATTGGTAACTGTGACAAGAACTTCTATTGGTGGAATAGTGAGGGTGAAATGTCTCTAAGCTCCTTCTCCCAGAGTCCTCCCATTCCGGCACCCTCTTCCTTAGAATCTCTCTTATTTCTCCTTCTAGATTCCTCTTTTCATAGCACCATATCCTCCCTCTCCTTCAAGACCTTGCTTTCTACAGAACTCTCTTAGATTTTCTTCCTCAAAGACCCCTTTTCTCTCTCTCGAACCCACCTCTTCCCATACTCTTATTTCCCCCCCTTTGTTCTCTCCCCACTCACTTGTCTCCTGAACTAAATGCTGCTTTTCTTTCCTGTTCTTTCAGCCCCCTCTCCATTACCGCACTCATCTAAGCTCTTTGGATCTCAGCAGGGGTCTTGGCAGAAGGATTGCTAAAGAACCTTCCAGGCTCAATACTAAGGAGTCATAATCTTTGGCATGATTCCACCAGGATCTGACAATGCCGACCTGAAGGAAACACAGTGTTAGAACCCAGTTCTTGAATGATTGCCAATCTGGAAACCACATCCTGCCAACACAGTCTCCTCATCCGCCCTGGCACCTGCCCCTAAGATTCTGCCTTTTCCTATTCTCAATTGTACAGTCACTATGAACCGATAAGGTGCCCCTCTACTACAAATTCTAATATTCTGCATTCAATCAGCATTTTCTACTTGTCAAAATGCATTTACATTCATTCACCCAGCCTTGGGAATTCGGCTGGGTGAAGCCTGGAAAAAGAAAATGGAGAGACTTGCCTGAGGTCACATAGTTGGTTAGAGGATTAGCCTGGTATCCCTCCCACCCCTTCAGCCTTGCTTGTTTTCATGCTCAAAGACTCCCCAGGCCTGAGCTCAGGCATGGCTGCCCTTTTACCCTGTCCCAGCCTGCCAAGAGAGAGCACCCTGGAGAGGCCCTTGCTCAGGAACACTGCCAGGGGATCAGTGCCCCATTTGTACCTGCAAGATAGGGATGGGCCACCTTGGGAAGGAGGACAAATTTTGGTTTGCTTCACTGAGATCACCATAGGCAACAAATCCAACTGTTTGCTTTGATGACGACTTGAAAAAGAGAGTCAAGCATAATGATTACAAGGCAAGCTCTAGAGGTGGCCACGTTTGGTATCCAGGCCTTGCTCTGCTCTGTACTAGCTCAGTGAGACTATGGATAGGAAACGCCTCAGCACAGTGCCTGGTACCTAAAAAGTGTTCAATGAACAGTGGCCACTAACCTTATCATTCATACATGGGAATCCTTGGGAGGGAGTTAGCGTGGTAGACTGCAAACTTTGCCAAGTTAGACATCTGCAGACCTAGATTCCAGGTCTAACTATTACTGTTCAACTTGGAATGTTGGACAACTCTTTTCGTCTCATTGGGCCTAGGTTACTAGGAAATAGTAATGGCCGTCCTACTTTGTAATATGTTGTATTGATCTTTAATGCATGCACACTCTTTCACCTAGCAATTCTATTCCTAAGACTTTGTCAGTATTATGCGCAAAGATGCTAAGTTATAGTAGTCAAAAATGAAAGTAACAAAATGCCTAGTAGTTAATGATTAAATAAATCATATTTTATATGATAGAATGCAGTGCAGCCATGACAGAATGATGTAGTTCTGTGTTTTAATTGACATGGAAATAGGCTCATGATACATTATTTACAAATGATGGAAGGTTACATAAATTGTAGGTGTAATGTGATTCAATTTTATAAAACAAATCCTATTAATATCTTCTACAATACATAAAAATGTTAGCAATGATTATGTCTGGCTAGTGGCATGAGGACCTCTATTTTCTTCTTTATAGTTCATTGTCTGAATTCCTTTCAATAGCATCTAGTATTTTTCTATTTAGAAAAAAAAAGAAAGCTTTTTTTTTTTTTTTTTTGCTTTGGGAGAGGAAACCCAGTCACTGCACTCTACTCCACAGCACATTTTGTTTTTGTTGTTTTTTGTTTGTTTTTTGAGACGGAGTCTCACTCTGTCACTCAGGCTGGGGCATGCAGTGGCACGATCTTGGCTCACTGCAACCTCCGAGTCCCAGCTTCAAGCAATTATCCTGCCTCAGCCTCCTGAGTAGCTGGCACTACAGGTGTGCACCACCACGCCCAGCTAATTTTTGTATTTTTAGTAGAGAAAGGGCTTCACCGTGTTGGCCAGGCTGTTCTCGAACTCCTAACCTCAGATGATCCACCCACCTCAGTCTCCCAAACTGCTGGGATTACAGGAGTAAGCCACTGCACCTGGCCTCCACAGCACTTTTGAGGGGCTTAAATGGCATATTGCATGGCACTGCCAAGTGCTGTTAAAAGGGGAGCCCTGCCCTTATGCTGGCCTCCTCAGTTCTACCTTGGGGGACCTGCTGTTTGAACTCAAAGTCTGAACCTACAGTACCCATGTTTGACCTTGAGCCTTGGGATCAACCTGAGGGGTGGGGTAGGGCTGAGGACTTGCCAGAGAATCAAGCTGAGTAGCAAAGTCTGTGGGGCTGCAGGCCCCGCAGGGCTGCTTGGGCACTGGCTCACCAGGGCTGTGTTTATGCGGCTTACTCCCTGCTGGGCTTCAGGGCTGCTAGCCAGGGACACCTAATTGGAAAGACAGAGCCCCCTCCTCTCACCACCCTCAAAGCTGGAATGTTCTGAATTCCTCCTTGGGCCAAATCCCCCTCCCCACAAGGCCTCTCCTGGGTTCACAGAGGTCACCACACAAAAGCCCAGCTGGAGTGGAGTTTTTGACAGGAAAAAAAATACACACAAAACCCACCAAACCTTTTTTTTTTTAAAGTACCTCAATCTTTCCCAGCCTCCAGGGGTTTAATTCTGATCTGTAATAAGTCTCTGACCCACAGCTCAGATTTGCAGAAGGATTTTGCAAAGCTGTGGTTAATGATTAGAAATCCTTTATCACCTCAGCCCGTGGTCCTTTGCACTTCGCTCCCCTCCCTCAGGATCCCTTTCTCCCTCTCCAGGGGCATCGCCCCCTCCAAGGCTCTGCAAAGAACTGCCCTGTAAGTATCTCCATCCTGATATAGTTGCTGCCTTTTAAATTCACTAAGGTGGGCACTCTTCCTTCCTAGTCACTATCCATTCACCCCATGGTGGAGTCAGGCTGGGCCACCTTGCGTTTCTGAGTGAAGGGTATGGGAGGTGAAATTCCGGTGGCATTGGGGTGATTGTATTTGTTTCCTCAAAGCTATCACAAAGGTTCTAGTCTTCAAAACTTGAGGACCAGGGCAAGCACTCTCCAAATCAGATATTTTCTGGTTTGGAGGGGTTAAAAGGACTGGGATAAAAATTGGAGGGAGGGAGCCACAGTTTACCTCTCTGCCTAAGTGTAGGGGGCTGAGGAGGGGCACTCCCTTACAGCCAGCTCCAGTGCCCTCCTTGGCACGAAGACTTAGGGGGGTAACAGAAGGTGGGTTCCTGAGTGAGATCATAGAGTTTCCCCATGAAGCCTTTCAATGACTCTCCCCAACTCATCTGCAAGTCTGTCATTAAAAATTCCTTCTTTGGACTGAGGCATTACTCTCTTTACCCCTCTTTGAAAATGAAGTTGGAACCAAAACATTCACAGCACTTCTGGCTAGGGAGATCATAGGTTATTTTTGTTTTCTAAATTCTGCCTTTCTGTGTTTTCCAGTGTTCTAAAGTGAGAATGCTTTTCTTTGATGATCAGGAGAAAAATGAACTTCTTTTTCAAACAATTTAGAAAATCTCTCAATCCAGATGCAATTCTCTCAACTGCTAACAATCAATTGATGCAGAAGGAAAGATGAACTGCTCTAAGGACAAACTTTCGAGAAAGTAGGGCCTCAAGAGAATGGCTTTGCCACCTACTAGTGCCCTTGGCAGCTGGGAGTGAGGTTAAGAGAAGGGGGCAAGTGTCTCAGATTCTTATGAGGGGCAGTGAGATCAAGGGATGGAGAAATGAGGCTGACTGACAGAAAAGGGCTGTGGTGGTCACCATCACCCCCAGAAGGCCACATCAGTTCCCTCCTTGAGCCTGGGAGCCCCTAGTGTCCTGTGCCGTGTAGTCTTAGGAGGGTACCGCCAAGAAAGAGTACCATGCACAAGACTCTTGGAGCAAGAGATGGGGAGAATAGCAGGGAAAGTACCCAGGTGAGAAGGGGTTAAGTCAGGAGCTGTGGTCAGTCTTGACCCTCCTAATCCTCTCCTGCAGCTCCAATCTCCCCACTAGGGAAGATTAGGTAAGGATCCTAAGTGAAATTTTCTTGCCCAGTCCTTGGGCCATGGAGTATGTTGGCCACATGCCCAGAGGACAAATTCAATTGGCAAGGCCTGGAGTTCTCTGTACCTCCAGAGCAGCCGGCATTTGGCTTCTAGGAGAATCCCTCAAAGAGAGGTTTCCATTAAAGCTGCCTGCTTCTAATAACAGCTCTTCAGTCTTCCATATTTGTCAAAGTAGCTTCCTGTCCCCATGGCGTTATTTGAGACTCAAAATCTTGGAGATGGCAAACTAGGGCCTAGATAAGCTATGGAACTTCCTCAACAGGTTCCAGGACTGACACAAGAAGAAGCTAGATCTTTTGATTCTAACTCTAGGACCCTTTAAACCATGTCTGCCTTCACCTCTACTGCTCATCAGACAAACACAAACCTGGCTGAATCCAGCCTGACTCACCACCCAACCACTTGCCATTTAACTGGTCTTCCTAACCCTGGCAGAAAGCTGAACCACCCCCCACCCTCCGCCATGGGGCCATTTCTAACACTTGAATAAGCTCCAATAATTTGTTCTTCATCCTATTCGGCTATGCTGCTATGCCAAGTCAGACTCTAGAGATTCCAAGCCTCAATAATGGCATTTTCTTGACTCTTCCTTCTCCCTCATCCCAAAATACTTGCCTACTTACTACTACTTATGACAGGCTCTGGGTAGAGGCTTTCCTCTTGGGGACACTGTTGATTTCCTTGGGAAACTCAAGCTTGGCTCTTCTGCTGCCATCCCAGGAAGGCTGAAGCAGGAGCTGCTCCTCTGCCAAGCAGTAGGTCTTCCCCTTGAAAACCTCAAGATATCTCACCAACTCTCACTAAAATCTCAGATACAAACAGGCAGAAGAAAGGAAAAGTATTGAACCCAGCCTGGCTAAGCAGCAGGGATGGCCCAAAGACGGTTTCAAGGCAAGGATGAATCCTGAAGGATGACTTGCAATTATCCAAGCAAATGGTGGATGGTAGAAATGCATGCTTAAGGGCTTGGAGACAGACAGAAAGGCAAAGTCAGAAAAATTCAAGTGCTTAGGTTTGGCTGGATCATATGTGTATGTATAGGAGCATAAAGCATGAGGTTGAAGGTTAATGGTGTGAGATGAGGCTGTGAAGAAAAGCAGGGGTGAAATAATGGAGGGCTTTCTTTGTTTCCTGGGCTAGCAAAGTTTGAACTGCATTCTGAAACACTTAAGAGCACCTGAAGATTTTTAAGCTTGGCAAAGGGTGACAAGACAGGCACAGTTTGATTTCAACTTTACAAAGATCTTTGACTACTGGATGGGTAACTCATTATTGCTGGATTGGGGTAGAAGTGTAATTAGAAAGACCAATTTGAGGTGTCTATGAGATTTCCTAATGAACAAGAAATGATGGTTGCATAATTTGAACTATGGTTTGGGCAGTGGCTACAGAAAGAAGTAGATGGAATCATGATCTATTTTTGAAGGCAGACCTGATGGTACATTATTATTAATTTTATGTCGACAAGAGGTGAAAAGCAAGGATGACTGGCTTGCATTATTAACTTTGGGGTGATGGCCCCACTGAGGTAAGAAACACTCCATGAGGAGCATTTTAAGGATGGGGAGAGAAAAAGGGAAGATGATTCCAGCTTTGCAGATGTTGAATTTGAGGCCATTAAAACATTCAGGTAGGGCAAATCCAAGTACTGTTAACCACACAAATCTTGAGTTCAGGATAGAACTCTGTGGCAGAGGTATAAATTCAAGAGTCACTGATAGGAGACAGAGTGTATGAGATCACCCATGGAGAATGCAAAGAATAGGAAGAGCCATCTACAAGTCTAGATGAAACCCTGAGGGGGCTAGAGGGACAGAGATGGATAGTTAGACTTTAAGAGTGAGCAGAAGAAGAGGAACTTACAAAGGAAAACTAGAAGAATCATTTTGAGAAGTA
This sequence comes from Cebus imitator, assembly GCF_001604975.1. NCBI lineage: Eukaryota > Metazoa > Chordata > Mammalia > Primates > Cebidae > Cebus > Cebus imitator. Next base: position 611,556 of record NW_016107504.1, read on the forward strand.
GGTAAAATGGAGTGGTGCTACAGAAAACAAGGGAGAAGATAGTTTTATGAAGGAGAGAGACAAGGTGAAATGACAGAGATATGATCACTGAATTTTGGAACAAGAAAAGAGCTGACAGCTTTGGTGAGAATATTTTCAGTGGAGGGCTAATGGCAGAAGCCAGACTGCAGAGGGCAGAGGAGTGAGTGGGAGGGTGAAGAAATGGAGGCATCAATAATGAATGGCTTAAGGATCTTGGCTGCAAAGAGAATGATCAAGATAGAAGTAATAACTGCACAAGGAGGAGGTAGGGTAGGGAGCTCAAAAAGTAGAAGTAAATATTTGAAGTAGTCATCAGGAGGGTGTTTACCAGGAGAAGCAGAGGATTTCCAAGCAGCATTGAAGGGCTCAATGAGATGCACAGTCATGATCAGGACAGGTACAATTGTGCCAGGGTCAGCAATAAGAAAGCCAATGACAAAAATGACTTGCTTTCTTGAAACCGCAGATGAGTGACAAAGGTGAGATTCAAACTATGTCTCCCTCTCGACTCATCATTTATCAGCTCTTACTCTGCATTGCTTTGCATGAACACTGGCATTGGTGTTTCCAATGCTGATTAATCGTGCTGACTATCAATCATGTGTCCAATGCTGTGGAAGCATGATAGGCATTTAATATATATTTTTTCACTCTCAAATTGTTTAGAATTTGGTTGAAGAGACAAAATATTCCACAAATGCATATATATATATATATATATATATATATATATATATATAATATATACATTATATATAATGTGAATATATAGAAGTTATACAGAAATAGCTTCACTATATATATATAATGAAAGACATAAAGACAGTGAAGCTCTGCTCTCTGTCTTTCTCTCTCCCTTTGCCTCTTTCTTCATCTGATCCCCCATCCCTCTCTCAATCGTCTTTTCCAACATTGGGCAGCACTTCAATGACCCTTACACTGAGGCGTTATTGACTCATTTGGAAAGTCCCCATATTGTAGCCATATGGAGCCTCTCAAACCTCTTTACCGACTTCATTCATTTATTCAGAAGATAGCTTTTGGGCTGGATGTGGTGGTTCATGCCTGTAGTCCCATCACTTAGGGAGGCCGAGGTGGGCAGACCATGAGGTCAGGAGATCAAGACCATCCTGGCTAACACAGTGAAACCCTGTTTCTACTAAAAATGCAAAAAAAATTAGCCAAGCATGGTGACACACGCCTAACAAAAGTTAGCCAGGCATGGTGGTGAATGCCTGTAATCCCAGCTACTCAGGAGACTGAAGCAGGAGAATCACTTGAACCCATGAGGCAGAGGTTGCCATGCCACTGCACTCCAGCCTGGGTGACGGAGTGAGATTCCATTGAAGAAGAAGAAGAAAGAAAAAAGAAGAAGGAGAAGGAGAGACGGAGGGAGGAAGGGAGGGAAGGAAGGAAGGAAGGAAGGAAGGAAGGAAGGAAGNCATCTCCCAGCGGCCTCCGCGGCCAAGGAGGCGGGGGCGAGAGGGAGGATTGAGGGGGAGGAGGTAGGAAAAGGGAGGAGAGACGGAGGGAGGAAGGGAGGGAAGGAAGGAAGGAAGGAAGGAAGGAAGGAAGGAAGGAAGGAAGGAAGGAAGGAAGGAAGGAAGGAAGGAAGGAAGGAAGAAAGAAAGAAGAAGGAAGAAGGAAGAAGGAAGAAGGAAGAAGGAAGGAGGAAGGAGGAAGGAGGAAGGAGGAAGGAGGAAGAAGGAAGAAGGAAGAAGGAGAAGAAGAAGAGGAAGAAGAAGAAAATTTTTGAATTGCTGCTCTGGGTAAAGCAGTATGTAAAGCACATGAGATACAGAGATAAATAAGATGCAGTCTTGCACTCAAGTAGCTCACAGGCTAATAGGGAAGGATAGGGTTTAAACAGGAAATTGCAACATAATGCAAAATGTACTATTTTGCCTCAGTTTCTTCATCTGTACAATAAGGATTATTAGTGCCTACCATTAAAAAAAAAACAAACTTGTGATGATTAAGTAAGTTAGCATGTATAAAGTGCTTATAATGGTTCCATAAGAAACACTACACATGTGTTGCCATTATTATTATTATTATTATTATTATTATTACTATGATGGAAGTAAACACAAGATACTGTAAGAATAGACAGGAGGGTTACCTGACCCAAGCTACAGTAAGAGACATCTGTGCTGAATCCTGAAAGATGAGAAGGCACTAAACAAAGGAAGAAGAATACGTGGAACTCTGCGTGGAACATTCTGTTCTATTTCTATTTGGGAGCAAAAGACCACATGGCATGATTGAAGAACTAGAAGTAATTTAGTTCCACAACAGTATAGACTATGAGGATAGAAATGGCAAGAGATGAAGCTTGAGAGGTCATGGAATACAAGCAAGTTTGGACTTCACCCTTTAGAAATAGGGAGCCGCTGGAATGTTTTATGTAGAATAGTGACTTGATCAGATTAATGTATTGAAAGATCACCTTGGCAATGATGTGGAGAATGAATTGGGAGAAAGACCATTTACAAAGCTGTTGTTATAGTCCAGGTGAAAGAGAATGATGAGGCCAAGCACAGTGGCTCACTCCTGTAATCCCAGCACTTTGGGAGGCCAAAGCAGGCAGATCACTTGTGGTCAGGAGTTTGAGATCAGCCTGGCCAAACATGGTGAAACCCTGTCTCTACTAAAAATACAGAATTAGCTGGATATGGTGGCGCATGCTTGTGGCTCCAGCTACTCAGGAGGCTGAAGTACGAGAATTGCTTGAGCCTGGGAGG
>NW_016107504.1:614435-617787 GCF_001604975.1 Cebus imitator
AAAAAAAAAAAAAAAAAATGGATATAATGGTGTAACTCTGAACTAGGAAAGTAGCAGTGGAGATGGAGAGAGAGGAACCATGGATTTGAGGTATATGTATAAGGCAGAACTGGTGGGACATAGGGACTAAAGGATGCAGGAGATAAATACAATAAAGGTGCCATGGATCACTTTCCAGATCTTCGTCTGGCACAAGGGGATGGATAGAAGTATCATTCAGTGGCCACAGGGAACCCAGAGAAGAACTGTTTGGGGAAAGCTGCATGGGGGAGGTGATGACTTCTCTTTCAGACGTGTCAAATTCGAGATGTCTATGAGATTTCCCTGTGGATATTCTGACTAGGTGATTGTTCTGCCAGTCTTGAAGCTCAGAAGGGTCTATACTGGAAATTCAGATTTGGGAGAGCCAGTGGATGGGTAGTACATTAAGTTATGGGGGCAGATGAGTTTGCTCAAGGACAGAGTGTTAATTGAGAAAAGGATGGGCTTCTGAAGAATATTCACATTTAAGAGATGAGTAGAAAAAAAAAGAAACCTTGAAGAAGGCTAAAATGCAATAGCCAGATTGTGGTGGGCTGAAAAATTTGTGGGTTAGGCTGGGCACGGTGGTTCATGCCTGCAATCTTAGCACTTTGGAAGGCTGAGGTAGGCGAATTGCTTACGTGTCCGAATTCAAGACCAGCATGGGCCATATGGCAAAACCCCGTCTCTACAAAAAATACACACACACACACAAAATTAGACAGGCGTGGTGCTGTGCACCTGTAGTCCCAGCTACTTGGAGGGCTGAGGCAGGAAGATCACTTGAGCCCAGGAGGTCGAGGCTGCAATGAACAGAGATCACGCCACTGCACTCCAGCCTGGGTGACAAAGTGAGAATCTGTCTCAAAAAGAAAGAAAATTAGTGAGTCAGAGGGTCTTGTAGAGAATGGGGAGGTGTGCCCTTAACCCTTAGTGTCCTAAACCTTGGCAACACTGGGGGATCCCTGAACACTGCAAAATCCTATAAGGCTCTGAGATTCCAAAGCATTGACTCAGATACCTGCCTCATGCAAAGCCCTATATTCTAGAGCAGCTTCCCTTTCCTCTGTGGCAGACCCTTGTGCCCCTAACAGATTGCCCAGAGAATTTCAGGGCTCCCTCTCAGTCCTAGAACCCTTGCTCCGGAGTGCTCCCTCATCATCTGAGAGGCTGATGATGGGGGCATCTATTAAGAGACTGGACAGGAAATGTCTGGGCATGTTACACATGCAGAAGGCCTTAGGCTAGGCTACAGAGGGGGATTTGGGCATGGCTGGGAGGATCTGAACTCTCAGACTATGGACAGAAGGCTTTACTGCCTACCCTCATCTGCCCTGGAGAATATTTTCACCATGGGCAGGGGGATTCAGGGCTAGGCCACTAGCCTGGAGATTCAAGATGCCTCTAACAAGCTGGAGTCCAAGGCTACATTCTAGAATCTGTTCCTCCTGATGCAATCTGCAGTTTGGCCTCAGTCTGCAATTGAGGGGCCCTATGGCACTGTTGCTTGGCAATGTATTTAACAGCAGGCCTTGGAGACTAGCATTTGAGTTAACACAGTCACCACAACCACCACTGCCATCATCACCTTCCCGGAAGGCAGCCACCTGTCTGGCTCCTGGCTTTGTCCAGATGCCAACCTAGGGCATGTGCCTACGCAGGAGGTGATGACATTTTGGCTCCACATTCAAACTTTTTTTTTTCCCTTTCTCATGTGTTATTTTTAAAGATAACAAAGGTCAAAAGGCATCCAGCATTTTCTGGTTTCTCATAAGCTTCTGGTCAATATTTAATCTGGTTTATGGACTTTTTTAGGTCTTCTACATGCCTTCTTGAGCCTGCTTGTGGCCACCCACAGACACTTGTAAGGAGGAGAGAAGTCGACCTGGCAGAGAGACTCTGAAATGAGGGATTAGAGGCATCCAGGAGCAAGAGCTTCAGTCTGAAGACAAGGGAGCAGTCCCTGAAGACGGTTCTACTGTGAGGTCAGCCATGGCCTCTCTTGGCCTCCAACTTGTGGGCTACATCCTAGGCCTTCTGGGGCTTTTGGGCACACTTGTTGCCATGCTGCTCCCCAGCTGGAGAACAAGTTCTTATGTCGGTGCCAGCATTGTGACAGCAGTCGGCTTTTCCAAGGGCCTCTGGATGGAGTGTGCCACACACAGCACAGGCATCACCCAGTGTGACATCTATAGCACACTTCTGGGCTTGCCCGCCGACATCCAGGCTGCCCAGGCCATGATGGTGACATCCAGTGCAATCTCCTCCGTGGCCTGCATTATCTCTGTGGTGGGCATGAGATGCACAGTCTTCTGCCAGGAATCCCAAGCCAAAGACAGAGTGGCAGTAGCAGGTGGAGTCTTTTTCATCCTTGGAGGCCTCCTGGGCTTCATTCCTGTTGCTTGGAATCTTCATGGGATCCTGCGGGACTTCTACTCACCACTGGTGCCTGACAGCATGAAATTTGAGATTGGAGAGGCTCTTTACTTGGGCATTATTTCTTCCCTGTTCTCCCTGATAGCTGGAGTCATCCTCTGCTTTTCCTGCTTATCCCAGAGAAATCGCTCCAACTACTACGATGCCTACCAAGCCCAACCTCTTGCCACGAGGAGTTCTCCAAGACCTGGTCAACAACCTCCCAAAGTCAAGAGTGAGTTCAATTCCTACAGCCTGACAGGGTATGTGTGAAGAACCAGGGGCCAGAGATGAGGGGTGGCTGGGTCTGTGAAAAACAGTGGACAGCACCCTGAGAACCACAGGTGAGGGACATTACCACTGGATCATCAGAAGGTGCTGCTGAGGACAAACTGACTTTGGGCATTGGATTGAGCAAAGGCAGAAATGGGGGCTAGTGTAACAGCATGCAGGATGAATTGCCAAAAATGCTCGCCATGCCAACCTTTCTGTTTTCCTCACCTTGCTGCCCCCCTTTCCTGAGTCCCCAACCCTCAACTTGAAACCCCATTCCCCTACTTTGAGCCAGGCCCCAGATGATCCCTTTGCCCTTTGGTTTACCTGGGACTCCATCCCCACACACACTAATCACATCTCACAGACTGACCCTCTACGATCAAAGACCCTCTCTCTGGCTGAGTTGGCTCTTAGGTCATTGCTGGGGACGGGAAGGAGAGGCAGTGGCTTTTGTGGACATTGCTCTAACCTACTTATCAAGCCTCCCTCCAAAGAAACAGACTGGTCCTGAAACCTCCATCCCACTCTTGTTATGACTCCACAGTGTCCAGACTAATTGTGCATGAACTGAAATAAGGCCATCCCACGGTATCCAGGGAACAGAAAGCAGGATATAGGATGGGAGGATGGGAAGGCAGCC
>NW_016107504.1:617827-646663 GCF_001604975.1 Cebus imitator
AAAAAAAAAAAAAAAAAGCAGAACCCATTTCCCAGGGCACTTTCCAGAATTCCCTCATATTTGGAGGATTGAGTCTGTGGCTTGAGGAAAGCACAAGGAAAGGAAAAAAGATCTGGCGGAAAGCTCAGGTGGCAGCAGACTCTGACTCCACTGAGGAACTGCCTCAGAAGCTGTGATCACAACTTCACTGAAGCCCCTGCCTCCCTCTAGGGCACCTGACCTGGCTTCCTGCCTAAGCCACAAGGCTAAGGGCTATAGACAATGGTTTCCTTAGGAACAGTGAACCAGTTTTTCTAGAGATTGCCCTTGGCTGGGGGATGACAGTGTGGGATCTATGGATCAGTACACACACAGTGTGGAGCAGTGTATCTACTGAGGAAGACACCATTCCCTGATGCTAGCCAAGGAAGAATAAGAGCCTTGGTGTCTAAGAAGCTGGGTGGATGTGTATGGTGGCTCCAGTGGGTGTTTCTACTGTGCCAGCAAGAGGCAGCCCCCCAGAATATCTTCAGGCATAATGGAAAATCAGCTCAACTGAGATCAGGCCCCCCAGGGTCCACCCACGGAGCACTACAGAGCCTCTGAAATACTACAGCACCAGGCGAACCCCTTAAGATTCCCCCACTGTCCATCAGAAGATGTTCCAGAGTGGCTAGAGGGCATCCAAGGGCTCCAGCATGGCATATCCATGCCCACCGTGTTCTGTCCATGATCTGAGTGATAGCTGCACTGCTGCCTGGGATTGCAGCTGAGGTGGGAGAGTGGAGAATGGTTCCCAGGAAGACAGTTCCACCTCTAAGGTCTGAAAATGTTCCTTTTCCCCTGGAGTGGGAGTGGGAGGTCATATACCAAAGATTTTTTCCCTCACCAGTCTCAGCATGACCGACTACTGAAAAACTCCAGCACACCTCCTCGAACCCCAGTGTCAGCAGAGAGGGCCCATATGTTGTCTGTAACATGCTTTTCACATGTCCACTTTCTTGCCTATGTTCCAGCTGCTCTCCCAACCTGGAAGGCCTTCTCCCCTTAGCCAAGTCCTACTCAGGCTTGGAGAACTTGCTCAGCATCACCTCCTTCATTGAGCCTGCTCTGATCACTCCATCCCTCTCCTACCCCACCCTCTCCCAACCCTCAAGGTGTAAATTGCTTACTGATGCTTAGCATTCACAATTTTTGATGGATCATTATTTGTGTCTGTGTGTCCGATCTCACACTGTAAACTCTTTGGTGGGTGGGGCTATATCCTAGACCTCTCTGTTTTCCCCAGACTATCTGTACAAGTGGCACACAATAGGTGATCAATAAACACTTGTTGATTGAGTAACTGTCTTATTGATTAAAAGGGGCTCAGAACGGGCAAGTGAAACTGGAGGGATTTTGGCTAAGGGGAGGGGAGGGTGGAAACTGGCATTTCTTTCCACAGGGTAGATAAATAATTCTAGACTTTTCTAGAAGTAATTAGAAAGCATAACCTCCTCCCCAAGGCAACTCCAACCTCTTAAACTTGCCCAGGGCTCTTTCCTTTTCATAACAATTGTTTTCAGTTATTTGCTAAACGATGATGTATTTATTCCTTTCATACTCTGAACTACTGCCATGAGGAAGATGAAATGGATCTGATCATCTGCATTTGGCAGATAGGGAAACTAAGGCCCACACAAGTAAATAGATTTTCCCAGGGCCAAACAGATGATGTTAGTTCCCTCAGTCTCCTGACTCCCAAACTAGGACCCTGCTGATCCCACACTATTCACAGCCAATATAAGAGCCTTGCAGATGTCCCCAAGCTGCCTGAGGAAATAATTCACAGCGAGCCAGGTAACAAGGAGAGCACACAGGCTCTTCTGGTCACCCATGAGGGCAATCTGGGAAATCACCAAGTGTACTACCTAAAACTGCCCCCTCTTGCCATGCTGGCCAGCCTGGGCCCAGCTAGCTGTCCCACCAGGGGGATGCGAGGCTTACACTGAGTAAAACACAATACCTCAGTTCCAATTCCCCTAACTCTGAAGGTGTGGCAGTTTGGGAGGCAAATGATTTGTCCCTGTTCTACCCTCACTAGGAATTAACAAAGCCCCATTCATAAGGGTGTACACTGTGGCAACACTGACAATAATGGGGCCCTACCTGATTCAGCTTAGCTATCCCCTGGATCTAGAGGGCTTCAGCACATAGCCTGTTGTATCAGACACTACCCTTGCACCTCTGAAGTGAGCATTCTTTGGTGCAGAGGCTAGAATGTCAGCATCCAAGTCCATTTAGAGGGAATGGCAGCAGGCAGGAATAAGGGGAGAGAGGGCTCTCTAGACAAAAGCTTAACAAGTCATGTCTCTGGTCTGGCACCAAGAACCCCAGAGCCCTTGATTGGGGGCTAGCCACTGGAGGTTGGAAGACAGAGCCACCTTGCTGGCTCTGCTATGCTGAGTGGGCAGCAGTCTGGTATGGGCTCTGATGACCCGCCATCTGGCTGCGAAAGCATTTGCAGATCCACTGATTTCACTGCATTCTCCCATATCCCAGTGAAACCAGTCTTTTACAAGAAACAAAATGGAGGCCCAGAGATGTGAGTAAAATCACTCAAGTCACAGCGTCAGAGTCTGAACGTTAAGTTTAGAAACTTTGCACAGCAACGTGGGCCCAGGATTCTGATCTCAGAAGGTGTATGAGGACATGCTGCTCTTCAAACTCCTGTAGGCTTCGTGTTCCTGTCTGCCACTGGAATATAAGGACCTTTGTTGGACACAGAGCAAAGAGTTTCCCTTTATCTTAGAAGAAGGCTGGCCTGGGTGGGGGAGGGTCCTCCTACCTTTGTTAATCTGGGAAGTTTCAGTGGAAGGAGTTAGAAGTTCATCCTCAACTAGAAAAGCCAGGGAAGACCTAACAAACAGCAAATGTTCCCTCCAGCTGATTGAACAAGAAAGGCTTTGCTCTAGTTTCCTAGAAATATTCCTGACTCCTGGGTCCAGGGCAAACACTTTTCAGCTAACCCCATTGCCTTCCCCCATAAAGTAATTTAGCCACAGGCCTAGGGGATAGTGAAGGCCACCGTGTTTATGCTCCAGCCTCATGGCTCTGACCCTTGCACAAGGAGAGATGTTTCTGCCCTCTCTTTTTCCTCTGATAATAACGTGACTCATATTTTCTCACCCCTTGGAGCCCTAGTGACCCACTGCTATGTGATCATTAGTGGGGGAAGAAGGACTGAAACTGGCTTCTTAGTGGAAAGGCAAGCTCCAACTTTCAGGGAGACCTTTGTGCAGCCATGCAAACAGCCATCTGTCGGCCAGCCCACACTCACTGGACTCTTACTCTGTCAGGAAATGTGCAAAGGGTTTTGAGGGTGATGAGAGTAAACAAGATAAAGTTTGTGCCCTGTAGAAGCTTACAGCTCATCTAGAGGAGATAAGACATGCATACCTAACTGTGGTACAAGGCAAGCATATGGGCTGTCCTGTGAAAGGCAGAACAAAAGTGACACAAGATAGGGTTGTCAAGGGCTAAGAAAATAGTCTTATAAGTCTCCTTAAATTCCAGGCTATATGAAATGAGGGCCTGGCACTACATGAGCTTGTAGGGAACAGATGATTGAAATTGCTTCTTTCAACGGAAGGACTCTGGGAAATTGAAGACTCGGGTGGAGAGGCAGTGCTAAGAAGGTAGCAGGGACATGTGTGCAGCTAATCCAGAATCCTTCTGAGTTTGCCTCACAGGACACTTATGTGGCTCTAAAAGAAGGAGTGACTCTGGGGCTCAGGCTTTCCTCCCTCAACTCCTTCCCTTGCACAAGACTCTGGAACTTGCTGGGGGCGGCAGAGGCAGTGCCCATTCAGGTAGCAAAGGGCCTTCTGGCTCTGGACCAGAGAAGAAAGGCAAGTGTGGGAGAAGGGAGACTGCAAGAGTAGAGCCTAGTGCTAAAGGAAGGTGATGAGGCCTTGCAAGGCCAACCGTTCCCTCCTATTCAGCCCTGGGGCCATGGACAGGGAATTCTTTTGTGCCTGCAGCAGCCCACTCTGGGACACAGAGGCCCAGGCCGGGAAGTGTATGTGCTTCTCCTCAGCTGGCTGAAGCCTGGCCTTCACCCAGACTGGTCTCCCTGCCCAAGCGGCTCCCAGCTTTGATGAGAAATTCTGTTATCTCAAGAGGGAAAAGAACCTCAAACAGGAAGTCTAGCAGGTTATCTCTCTCTTCTGCCCTAAGTGGTGGCTCACTATATGCTGCGATGTAATCACTGATAAAATATTAACAGGCTGTCATCAGGCACAGTGATGCAGGGGCTATAATCTGACCACTTCCTCCCACCCACAGCCCACCACTTTCCTGGGAATTGCAGCTCAGGAATTTCTCATTAACTGTCACCTAAAATTCCCTGCTCTGGGCTTCCTCACCCTTGAAGACAAGCAGGAATGTCTTAGGGCTAGATAAAGCAGGAAGACACCATGCAAGGAAGCATCATCCTCAGATCCATTTTAGGAGAGAGCTGCTGCTTTCCTGTCCTCCCTGAAGTCCCATTCCTCCAGAATGACGACCTCACTGCTTCACAGGTCACTTCCTTGGGGGCTTTGAAGAACTTTCTGTTTCAAAATTCTCATGACCTTGTGGAGATAACACTAAAAACGCTCACATGCTTTAAAAAAGATACTATGGGGGTTAATGGCATGTGAAATGAGATGCCAAATGAGTACGAGCAGTGTGGTGGACAAGCCAGCATTTGAGTGGTGGCTCCTACTCTCCACCAGTGCTTTCAGAGTCTGTGATATTCGACCAAGGGCTGCTCAGAAGAAAGGCCAGTTAAACAAGAACTACAAAGAGAAGATGCTCTTTGCAGCCTCTTCACCTATATTTATGTCTGGAATTGCCCAATGGAACACAAGAGGATGGATCCCCCCACAAAGAGATATCTGATGATACTGTGAAGACCCGACTCCCTTGGCTTAAAGGCACTGAACACCTTGGTTAAAAGGCAAATATATTGGCTGGGAAAAGAAACACATTCAGCCACAGATCAGGCATTAACACCAGCATCTGCACTAGTTTCTCAGTTCAGCCTAAAAGGAGCCAGAAAAGATGAGTTCAGTGGGTTTAAAAAAATAAAACCAAAATTCAGAGACAATGAACACCGGAATTTGGGGGAGTAGGGGACTTCTCTGAGTAACCCATCCTTTACCAAAACGATTCAATAGCTTAAAAATAGAGGCAAGGTGGAAATCAAGGAAAAGACAGACAGGATGAGAAAGGTGGTGCCATCTTCCTGTTGGCAATTCCAGAGGTTAATTTTACTTCGCTGTGTGTAATAATAAACCAGTATGTTCTCAAGTGTCACTTTCTCACTCCCCAAGAGACTTGTCCAACTCAGCACTGTCTAGAGAAGGGGATTCAAAGCAGCCAGTGAGAACACCCATGGGCAGAGGCCAGCAAGTCCAAGACCTCCTGGAGTGTAAGAAGAGGATCCTGATGGCTGTTTGGGTATCAGGAAAGCTGCCAAGTGATATCCGTGAGTGAAAAACCCAGTCAAGGGTAAATGAATTCCACGTTGTTTGGAGGGATATTCATTACATAAGTGAACAATTTCCTCATCATGAGGGCAGTTAAACATTGTGTGGGATTGTGAAACTGTCTTCCTTGGAAATTCCTGTTAGTGTGGGCTCGCTTTAGCATTTTCCTATTAAAAGGAAGAAGACAAGACTAATCATTTTCAAGATAGGCAGTATGGTGTAATAAGCAGTGAGTTTGGCCTCTGGAGTCAGACAAATCTGGGTTTGAATTTTGCCTCTGCACTCTAGTTGGATGGCTTTGGGAAATCCACTTCAATTTTCTACAGCTCAGTTTCCTCATTTTGTAAAATGTGGATGAGAGCTGCCTCTCAGAGTGGTCATGGCACACAGTAGGTGCTAACAAAATGGATAATGAATAAGTAGATTGGTGACCTAAAGGTAGGGTCAAAGACACACCAAAATGTGTGTCTTTGGGGAATGGGGGCAGACAACGAAGTGTATTTTCTGCCATAGATCTGAATCCATGTTATCAAGGGAATGGTCTTTCCCAGGCCAAAACTTCTCAAGATTCTTCACCAAAGCTGAAACACCTTGAAGACCTTGGGTGGGTTTCTACTTGTAAAATGTGGGAAACCAGGGGAAAGGCAGACCTGAGAAGCTGGAGAGGGAAGGGATAATGGTGGCTTTCATCCAGATCTGTGACCATATGGATTGGAACAGATCCATGATTAATCAGGTCTCACTGCTAAAGAGATCAGTCCAAGGTAACTACACACTGCAGTTAACATCCCAAATTTAGGGACAGCTGGAGAGATTTCAACAGCTACTTCATCCTAATTCATAAAGCAGGTTTAGCATAGGCCCTCTTGGCAGCATTTCCCAGCCCTTGGTTGATTCTGTTCCCTAATGGTTCACATTGGAAAATCCACTCTCTCCACTCTCTGGAACCCTCCTGATATTTCTGTATTCACTCCCCACCCAGTCTTATGACTTTGCTTACTCTTCCCTATACCTGCAAAACCCTCCCCACACATCTTCAGCTTTCCAATCCTGCCAGGTTTCCAGGGCCAATCTGGAAGAACAGGCCTGGAACACTTTCCTGAGCCTCTGTCTATAGTCATCTTGCCTGCTCGAGGGCACAATGGACAGATATATGGAAGGTGCTTGGTATGCTGAAAGCACCCAAAACATTTGCACGATTTTATCTAAAATTGGGTTGGGAATTTCTGGTGATTCACATCAAAACTTTGGGCTTAGTGATGGGGGCAAGTAGCAAAACAAATTTCTTCTGGAAGATTTTATTTTCTACTAGAAAATGAATGCCATTTTTGTCTCACTTGGTAACTAAAGCTTTAATATACACAAGACTAAGTCAGCTTTTCTTTCAATTATCTAATTTATTATCCAAACATGTGCTCTAAATTTTGATTCAGAAAGTATTGTTCCTGAACGCTCCCCTTTGCCTAATATAAGTCACGAGTTAAGAGATGTCCTTTTCACAAAGCTAAGTCATTCTTTGGAGGAAATTAAACTTTACTTAGCCTGGGATCACACCCAGCATTCCTGAGTAGACCCCTGTGCTTCACTCCTAATATAGTACCATAGAAAAGGGTTTGAATTCATATATAGAATCTGAAAGACATTCTATCTGGAGACTGCCTCTGGGAATGAAGGGCTTCCAATTAAGCCTCTGTCTCTGAATTGTTAGCCCAGATAATTCGCAATCACTAAACCTGGGTAAGCAAATTTTCCTATTCCCTGGGGCCACAAGGTGCCTGGTCTAAGCTTCAACCAGGTGCCCATTAGTTCATCCAAAAAGCAAGTAACGACCTCCTTGTGCCCAGAACTTGTTCCCTAGAAATTACTTCTGTCTGTTCTTTGCTTGTGGATAGCTCCTTTCTTCTCTTGATGCAAACTATCACCACTCTTGGAAAAAGTGAACAGATGTCTCCTCAGGATGCTTTCTTCCTCCTTCTAGTTCTCATTCTCAAGATCTGGTCTCTCCAGACATCTCCTGGTTATGTTCTATAGTATTTAAAAATTGCATGCCAGGGACCCTCCTTTTGGTAAGACTGAGAATGTTTGTAGTAAAGAATACCCACATTCCTGTTCTCCTTTGGTAGCCTTTCTATCTAACCATACCAAAGATCAGCTAGAGAGAAACACTAGGCCACTTCAGCTCACACTGATTGCCCCTTATAACCTATAGCACTTATTATCTCAGTCCTTCATTTTCCAAGTTGAATGTCCAGGATTGTCATCTACCTCACTCATTCTGTATTTATCCAACCCCTTCTATGAACAAGGCACTGTTTTAGGCCCCTGGGGGAGATAAAGATATGAACAAAACACAGTTCCCATCATTAACTAATTACCTCCTAGATCCCAGGTACCATGATAAGCTCTAGGATATAGTAGTTGGCAACAACAGGCATAGCCCTTTCCCTCGTGGAACTTACTAGTAAGGGATGCAGATGGAGAGCATGTGTGTTGTGTTCACCACTGTATATCACATGGCACACAGTCAGTACCCAATAAATATTTGTTGAGTGAAAATAAATGACCAAATAGATCATGATAAATTGTGAGATGCTATGAATTCAGGAAAACATGAAACAGTGATAGCATAATAGGGCAGATAGAGACAAAAGGCTGCCAGGGAATGCTTGTCTGAGAAAGTGACACTCCAAGACCTGAAGGATAGAGACTAGCCAGCTATATGCCAACACTAGAGATGAGAACATTCTAGCGGAGGGAGCAGTATGGGTAAAGTATGCTTGGGGAGAGGGAACAGCAGGGTAAAGTCTCTGAAGTAAGTAAAGCTTGACATGTGCCCATAGGAAGACTACAGTGAGCCAGGGGGAAAGTTGTACATGAAGAGGGGTCGCAAGAGATGAAGTACAAGTAGGCAGGGGCCTTACAGGATACTGTAATCAGTTTGGATTTTATTCTAAGTGCCAATGAGAAGTCATTTAAAAGTTTCAAGCGGGGGAATCACATGATCTATTACTTATTTTTAAAAAATCATTCTGTCTATAGACAATTGTAGGAACAAGAGTAGAAGCAAGGACTCCAGCTAGGAGTTACAATATCCCATGGGAGATCATGGCAGTTTGGACTAAGGTAGTTGTAGTAAAATTGAGGAGAGTCAAGACATACTTTGGAGGTGGAACTGATAGACTTGTTGACGGGCTGGATGAAGGGAGTGAGAGAAGAGGAAACTTAAGGATGACTTCCAGGTTTTTAGCTTATGCAACTGGATGAGTAGAGGTGTCATTTTCTAAGATGAGGAAAACCTGGAGAAGGCGAACAGCCCCAGGGTGCATCACTGTTTATTTTTAATGAGGCATGTAAGTGTAAATGTCAAGTAGGCACAAGACAAGGATGTTTGTGATAAAAGCCTTATAAATAATACAAAACTTAAATGTTTACAGAGAAATTTTGTGTCTAGCTGGGTTAATCAGAGAAGTTTGCAGAAAAAAAGTTGGCATTGGAGCCAAAGGAAAGATGATGAGGGAAAACATTCCAGGCAAAGGGAAAAAAATCGCACAGGTGGAGATGCAAAGACGTGTTCAGAAACTGGAAAATCATTCCGTTTAGATGGAATGTGGCTAGTATCTGGAATGTTACAAGATGACCATAGAAAGGGTGATTGAAGCCAGATCACAAAGGGCTTTGAGCACCATCATAGGGAATTTGTATTGTACTTGGTGAGCAATTGGGAACACTAGCAAGTCTTTGAGCAGAGGTCTCACCTGATGAAGTTGTTAAAAAACAAAACTTGGTAACTCTGAGTAGGGTGGATTGGGGAGGGAGAACAGGAGGCAAGGAAGGCCATTTAAGAATTTATTTAGATAATCAAGAGATGAGGTAATAAGTTATTTAGGTAATAACCTAAATGTTCATCATGGCAATGCAAAGCTAAAGGGCAAATGTGGGAGACATTTCAAAGGAGAACTATGCTTACGTTAACCTAACAGGAAAGCCAGGAGGAAGCATCTGCTTTTTCCTTCTCAATGTCTTTTGCCTCCACATTAGATCATAGCCTCTGGTAAGGCTGGGAGATACTTTGCAATCTTTCCACAGTGGGATTTAACGCTATCAAGGGGATCTCATGTTGGCGTGGCTTCATAGTAAATAGGTAAAAAAGAGGTAGCTCTGGTATTGAAGTGAAATGGACTCACACAGATAGCAGTGCTGGAAAAAGCAGTGTGGGGTCAGGACCACAAACCAGCGAATGGGCTGAGAGTAAACACTAGGAAAGATGAGTTCAAATTTCCTACCTTCTTCCCTTAAAAGCCTCACTGCCTACCCACCTTCCTGCTCTGCCCCTTGCTCACCCAACAAACACTCACACAGGCAGAGCCTTCAATGCTCTGAATTTTTTTCCTGCAGCAGACTCTCATCCTCACTCTTTTCTGTGCGAAGTCTCACACGCTCACAGCCCCCATCTGATGAATAAATCTCCCTGAAAGAATGGCTGAATGTGCTCCTCTTCCCTCAGTGCTATTTACATTTAGACAACTGCGTCCTTGACTGTCATAATCCAAATGTCTAACATGAAAATTCATCATATGGCAAGCTAGAGCTGGGTGAGGTGGAAAGTAAGGGGGCAGGGGATATCTTTAAGTGACGAAGCCAAGATCTGGCCTCCCCTCATTCCCTGCAGTGTCACTGGGGTATCTACGATGGACCTCCTTTCAAAGGAGGGAGGATTAATTTGGAAAAGTGTTCTGAAGTAACTGTGGAGGAGAAACAGAACAAATATCCAAGACATTTCCTCTGAACTAGCTAAACCTTTTGCCACTGCTTGATCCCAACTTCCTTTGATTGTTTCTTCTCTACTTCCTACTTTTTACTGTTGGTATACTTTTATGTGTTCATTGTTCAATGTCTTTTGAAAAATACCCTGAACTCTTTGAAGAGTATGTGCTATATAAACACAATAAAAAAATGAATACAATGTCTCCTTTTACAAGAGAGTAAGTTTTACTATTTCTGTTAGTACACCCCTCACTCAGCACTAGCCTGAAGAGTTCCAAGGGACATCAGATAGATTCCACTCTAAAATACTTCCCCAACTGCCTGAAATTCCATTCATTTGATGATAAATATATTTTTAAATTTGAACCTCGTAGGTTTGCTGTTTTTCAAGAATCCCTTATTAAAATGTGAATACCAAAGCGGGTGAGTGGATCATGATATAATCTTAGTTCCCTTTACAATAACCCACCACTCCTATCAAACACATTTTTCACATTCTGAATTTTTCTATGCCTTTGTTTATGCTGTTCTTCTTCCAGAGGTAATGCTAAATTTAATATAAATTAGAAATATAACATTACCTGATATTTTCACATAATCTCTCATTTGATATTCAAATTCGAGCCTACTTGATCTTTTTAAAAACAATTTATTTTTTCCAATGTAGGAAGAATAACAAGTTTAATATAGAAAATTTGAAAAAGGCAAGAAGATAGGAAGAAGGAAAATATCAGCCATAGTCCTAACACCTAAAGATCACTCATTGGCAGTGTGGCCATGCTCATTTTTTAAGCCTTAATTTAGGTCCCATTTCTGGTGTGGTGCCTTCCTTGAACTTCCTCCCTCAGATCTTCATTGTCATATCTGTGCCACTCAGTTGTACATATCATACACTTCTGTGTATAATATGATGTATGTCTTACATTTCCAACTAGATTGTTACACCTTTGAAGGCTGCAAACATGAGTTATACTTGTTAGCTTACCCGAAAACAGCTGGTACCCAATATCTGCTGATTGATTTAACCTTAGTGAATACAAATAATTTCAGAAAAGATATAAAATAGACCACGTATCCAGGTCATGAAAATTAAAGCTTTCAGGTCACCGACCTTGGTGACTATTGCTTTTCTGTTCCAAGACTTGAAAGCCTATTTAAACTGGCCTCTTTCTCCACACCAAAACTGATAAGAAGCAGACTTATTATGAGCCAGGATTTACACAGAGATTCTCTATATAAGGCATAAAGGTAAGAGAGAGAAAGAGAGAGATGTGGGGGAGGGCGGGAAAAGAGAACAGACAGAAGACAAGAGAAGGGTATACAGTCTGGTGCTCAATCCAGTATGTGATTTGCCTCCAACACCGTGTACAGGATCCCATCCACTTGTTCTGAATCATACCCGATCTCACGAAGCTCCAAGTGAGGGAGGACAGAAGTAAGGAGATAGCTGACGTGGATACGGAGCCGTGTAAGCTTTGCCAAAGCCCTGTATGATGGAGTGAGGGGGCAGGAGAAGAGATGACATGAAGTCATTAACCAACAGAATAAAATGAAGCCCCTTCAAAATGGAGCCACATTTCTCAACAGTTACATTTTCATTAGCTAGAAAGAAGAAAGCACAACGCCACCAAGCACAGGGAGACTGGCTGCAGCTTTCTAAGAAGTAATTACTCAATTCTTGGTGGCCTGTGAATTAAGGCTTCTTCCCTTGTCTATGGCCAGTAACTGGGGGTCCTAAGGGATGCTTCCCATTAGCACTCACAAGCTGATAACTAAACCCTAGTAATTAACCTTTCTAGGTCATCTCCCTCTGGGGTCCGGTAGGAGACCTGAGCCTTCTGCAGCATTTCCAGGTGTGTCTCTGTCTCCCTCAGTTTATCTTTCAACTCTTGCTTTTCCTCTTTGGTTCTTTCCAGCTCAGCTTTCAGAATCTGGAATTCAGCTTGGCGATAACCCATGTGTTTCTTGCTCCAGTACAAGCCTTCTGCATCCTGGGTACTGTAGATCACCAATTCATGTTGGACTTTCTTGAATTCAGACTGCCAGTGATTCCTCTCCTGTTCCAGCTCCTCCACCTGCAGTCCAAGAAACAGAAATTCAATGACCCCACAAAAGAGTGTGCCAAAAACTGTTACTCATATGATCATCCTGTGATTCCACTATACATATTCCTCTACTTACAGACCTCTTCAATACCATAAAATGGGCAGAAAGCCTACTACAGTTACTCTATCTTAAACACACCACAGAACAGTTCAAGGGCATATTTTGTTTAAAAGCCTCAGAATATGAAATCATCAGGGCACCAACGTCCTGGTCCCTTGGTTACAATGATCTGTTATTCCTAGTGGTAAGGTATTACCCTAACCTTTTGCTGGAACAAATTCCTTTCAGCCAAAACACGTTCCAATTTTTCTGTGGTTCTCTTCAATTCTTCCAGCTCTCTCTTGTTCTTCATCTTTGGTGTATTACAACCTTCACTCTCCTCATAGCCTCTTCCTTTCTCCCCAATGGCTGCAGCAGGGATTGCAGCAGAGGCCACAGAATAAGGCCCTGGGTTCCAGGATTCAACTGCTTTTCGTCTCTCGGCAAGCTCCTCTCTGTTAAAAGGGATCAGCTGAATGGGAGCTCCTGAATCTCTAACACCTTTGGCAACACCAACAACAGCTACAAAAGGTCCCTTGTTCACTTCTTCTTTGTTTATGCTCGTGCTACCTCTGTTAGATTCTTCTGCCACCAATCTTGGCATCTGATCTTCTAATTCTTCAGGAAGCAGGGACCCCTGACGTTGGTCTTGGGTCCCTGGATACAGAATTGAAATCTCTCTGTTTTGACCTGTATTCTTGCTTGCTTCTGGGTATTCTGGGAAAAGGTATGGTGGTGTACTTCTCTCAGAACTCGATTTGTCATGGCTGTTCTCTCCTTCTGGGTAGGCAACAGCTGCCTCTACCCTCCTGTAAGGAGCAGGCATGGAATAATCTAGAACAGGTGTTGTCATCTCATTCTGGAGCCTTCTTCGTTTCTCCACTGGTTCCTCACCTACGATCCATTTGTACTTACTGCAAGAAGAGGAAATTAAATTGTAAGCTGTCGCAGTACAGGTTAAGTATGTTCTGATGCTATGGAGCCCCAACTCAAACCTGCCATATTCAAACGGGCTCTAAACATTACCCACAGACAACTTCAGGTCAGGGATACAACTTTACCTGCAATCCTCAACCCTTCACTAGTGCAATTGGTATTAAGGGAGAGGTGAAGTTGAAGATGTGAATAGGCAGCATCTGGATATAATAGGATTAGGTTGACCTTGGTTAAGAATTCTAAAAATAAGATTGCGACCAGTCTGACTTAGAAGTGTCCTAAATATGCAAGTCAAGAAGGAAGACAAAGAAAAAACACATACCCCAAATCTCCTAACACAAGAATGGAATGAAAAGGCCATAAAAAGCTTAGCAGAGTATGCAGAGAATAGTGCCAACTGATTAATTTTACAGTGACGCAAAAGCCTTCTAGTATCAAAGACTTATGTACATTTTTTATATTGCAGCAGAACCACACAATTCTTTCCACAGCCCACTGGATTGTGGCTATTGCCCATTATTCGCTTGTAAAAGTTAATTGAATCGCAAGGGCCCTTCTGAAACAAAGAAAGTGAATCAGCCAATTCAAGTCATTTCCCCCTTGTGACAAAGAGCTCCCATACTCAAGCACAAGCAGACAGACACTCCCTGAGTTCTGCAGGAAAGCTCATGATAATGGCCTCAAATCATCTTCCACTTCTGGCTGCTGTATGCCCTATGAGTTGAAGGAACTAACAAAACAACTGGCACTAGAGAAATGCATAGGCAATTTTTAATCACGCAGCAGGATGGGAATCCCATATTTATCGTTACAACTATTCAGCCCTCTCTCTGGATAACCAAGACATTTCAAGATCAAATCAGCTTTCAAATATTTAATGAGAAAGCATCAGGCATATGATCTGCCACCTCATAGTACCTCAAGGCTGGCCATATTTTCCTGTACTTTCTGAGAATATCTGTCAGATAAGCCAAACTGTAGCTTCTTATAATGCCCATATGTTCTTCAGAAATACAACTGATCTGCCATCTTAATAGATCTTGTCATGTTAGCCTTAGGTAAAAGCAAAAAGACTTAGGACCTATGGCTAAGAACAAATGTATCCATCTTTGAACATGTATAAGGACTACTATGATGGTCCATTCAGCTGTGGTACTGAAGAAGACAGTAAAACAATCAGCTGGCAGGTACAAAGGAAAGGTGGATAATACTTTATAGCAGCAACCAACCTTTGTACAAAGCAATTATAGTCATATTATTTGCCTTCTCTTCATTTTCCCACCTCTAAGGGTTCTGTCTTTAACTGTCTTCTTTTCTAACCCTATGTTTCTTCTTTTTTGCAGTCTTATACAACGTCTTGGCTACAACCTCCGGGCAACAATTCCCATATTCTCCCAAACTCTGACCAAGGACTGAATTTCCAACTCCCTGTCACACATGTCTTCCTGGAGGTCCCACTGGTATCTCAAATTCAGTATGCATAAAACCAAGCTTTTACTTTCACCTTCAAACCTGCTCCTTTTCCCTATGTTTCCTATTTGCGTTATAACAGCACCAAACTTCAGTAATGTTTATATAGTAGTTTTATACATTATCAATCCTCAAGTTCAAGCTCTCGCTACCTTTCCTGGACTGCAATGGCTTCCTCCTGTCTCCAGTCTCCCCTTCTCTTACCTCCAGAACAATGTACCAAGCTAATCTTCCTAAAGCATTGCTCTGATTATGCTACTCCTCTATTCAAAATCTTTATTTATTGCTCCCCACGACATAAAAGCTTGTATGTCTTAGCTCAGTATCAAAGCTTTTCCATGCCAAAACATAGGAAACATTTACTGAGCACTTACTCTGTACCAGACCATGTAAGAAGTGCTTAACGTGTATTGCCTCATCTAATTCTCCCAATAAACAGGAAGCAGGTGGGATTATTTTCTCCATTGTTTTAAGGGATGCTCAGGAAGAAGTTAAGTAACTTTCTCAAGGTGGCTAGTAAATATCAGAGCTGGGACATAACTGGGCCCTAGCTTTCTCTCACATTACTCCCTTCACTAACATCAGTCAAACTGGATGCCCTGTGATTCCTCATGCTGCTCCTTTTGACTGGAGTGTCTTTCTTCTCTCCAACAGTGCATGTGTAAACCTGGCTCAAATGCTACTTCTGAATTCCTATAGCACTTCAAGCACTCTCTTACAAAAATGCATCACTTCCTACCATGTGAAAGGGAGTGGGAGTGCGTGCGTGTGTGTTTGTGTGTCTCCTAGGTACCTTACGAAAGTACAAAAGTATGAGTTCCTACACAGAACGGAGTTTAATTAACCATGCCAGATGAGGATGAGAGAACAAAACTTTCACATAAGAGGCAATCAAAAAAGGAACTATTATGTGAATGAGGGAAAATAACTAGATTTTACTTATTGGTTGTATACTTCTCCGGAAAGTCTGGCAAGTCCTTCTAGGAATCAATTCTCATGCCAGACTTGTATTCACGCATTGAGTAGAGATTAATTAGGGGTTTTACATACTAGAAATTCTTCAACTACACAGTTCCCTCTTATTTTCTTTCTGCTTTTTGTCATATTCCTCATTATGTGCATTTATGCAATTTATGGTGCATTTTCTCCTTTAAGTGTTTTGCATTTTCTGACATACACCATGTTTCTGCTCCTTCAAAATGCCTTCTGAGAGGCTTCTGTAATTAACCACTATCAGTTTTGTATTATTTCACTAACCAAGACAGAGAATTATACATTCAAATTAATATATTTCATTTTTTACTCACTAATTTTATAAATGTTTCCTACTATGTTTAAGGAACTGCGATAGGCAAGAATAAGGACCAAAACTCACTGCCCTGTAAAAGTGTGTATGTATTCCTTCCAGATGATGTATTTTTCAACATCTTTACTGAGACAAAAATATATAAATCCACTTATTTAAGGTGTACAATTCCACAATTTTAGTATTCTCAGAATTGTGTAACCATCACCACAATCTAAGTTGTGAAAATATATACCATCCCACAAGAAACCTCCTACACATCAGCAGACACTCCCCATATCCCCACTAGGCCACTAATTTACTTTCTGTCTCTATAGATTTGCCTATTCTAGGCATTTAATATAAATGGAATAATAAAACATATGGTCTTTTTAAACTTGTTTCTTTCACTTAAATGGAATGATAAAACATATGGTCTTTTTTAACTTGCTTCTTTCACTTAACATGTTTTCAAGGTTCATCCATGTTGTAGCACATAATCAGTATTTCATTCCTTTTTATACCTACATAATAGTCCATTGTATGAATAGGCCACATTTTATATCCATTCATCAGCTGATGGTTATTTAAATTGCATCCACTTTTTACCTACTACGAATGACACTGCTACGAATATTAGTGTACAAGTTTTTGTATAGATACATGTTTTTAGTTTTCTTGGATATAAACGTAGGGGTGGCATTACTGAGTCATATAGCATTCTGTTTAACATTTTGTGAAACTACTGAAATGTTTTCCACAGCAGCTGCAACATTTTGCATGTATACCAGCAAGCCATCCTCTCACCTCAGCCTTCCAAGTAGCCGAAACTATAGGCATACACCACCACGCTCAGCTAATTTTTGTATTTTCTGTAGACACAGGGTCTTCCTATGTTGCCCAGGCTGGTCTTGAACTGCTGGGCTCAAATGATCCTCCAGCCTCAGCCTCCCAAAGTGCTGGAATTACAGGCATGAACCACCATGCTGAGCTTCTTTCTTCAATTGTAATATAAGCATCTAAAAATATAATTTTCTTTCTCAGTATACCTTTAGCTTCACCCCACAGTTTTCATATATTTTAATTTTCATCTTTTCAATGTATTTTTTATTTTCCATTGTGATTTTTTCTTTTATCCATTTGTTTTTTTGGAAATTAAGATATGTGTCATTTAATTTCCATATATTTGTGTATTTTCCAAATTTTCTTAGGTTGTTGATTTCTAATGTAATTTCTAATTTAATTATATTGTGATTGAAGAATATCCTTTGTATTCTTTTTAAATTCACTGAAGTATATTTTACGGCCTAACATACAGTCTATCTATCCTGGAGAATATTTCACGTGCATTTGAGAAGAATATATACTGTGTTGTTGAGTGAAGTTTTCTGTATGTATGTCAGGTCTAGTCAGTTCAAAATGTTCTTCAAGTCTTCTATTTCCTTGTTGATCTTATTCCTAGTTGTTGTGTCCATTATTGAAAGTAGGGTACCGAAGTCTCAAACTATTATTGTTGAATTGTCTATTTCGCTCTACGTTTCTGTCTGCTTTTGCTTTGTGCATTTCTGGGGCTCTGTAGTTAGGTCCACATGTGAGTACAGTTATTACATCTTCCTGATGGACTTTATCATTATGAAATGTCCCTCTCTATACCTAGTAGTATTTTGTATTTAAAAGTCTATTTTGTCTGATATTAGTATAACTATGTTTGCATGCTAAATCTTTTTCTATCCTTTTACTTTCAACCTATCTGTATCTTTGTATCTACGTGTGTTTCCTACATACTTTTTAGAAGTACAATCTTCTATCTGTTTTTTGATTGGATTGTTTAATGCAGTCACATTTGATGTTACTGATAAGGTAGAATTTATATCTGCTATTTGGTTTTTTGATTTTCTATAGGTATCATGCCTTCTTTGTTCCTTTGTCCAACCTTTCCTGTTCATCTTTTTATATCATGCATTTTCTAGTATAACATTCACAAATCGAATAATACATTGTTATAATTATCACTTTATGCAATGTTACATCTTCCAAGGAAGGCAAGAGAAGAAAGCAGAGCAAGTACATATTTATAGAGTTTGTTTCATTAACCTTTTTATTTTCTATTTTTTAATTATTTCAGACTGTAGATCTGAGTTACTATCTGGCATCATTTCATTACTCCAATATAACTTTGTACCCATCCACCTCCTTTGTGCTGTTCTTGTAAAATATTTTACATTTGTATATAAGCACAATGGTAAATCAATATATATGCAATTATATACAAATATGTATTGCTTTATGTTATTTAAATAAGTTAATAGAAAGAGGAAGAAATATGCTATTGTATTATGCTTTATAATTAACTACACAGTTACTTTTACAAGCACTCTTTGCTTTTTCATGTGAATTCAGATTACTGTCTGGTATCACTTGCTTTCATCCTAAAGAACTCTCTTTAATATTTCTTGTTAGGCAGATCTGCTGGCAACAAATTCCTTCAGCTTTTGTTTATCTGGCAGTGTATTCAGTTTACCTTCATTTCCTAAAGGTAATTTTTTGGTGTTTAAGATACTTGATTGACAGCCTTTCATTCAGTATTTTGAATATGTCATCATGTAGCCTTCTTGTTCCAATTTTTTTTTTCATGAGAAGTCAACTTTAATCTTCTTGGGGTTCTCTTGTACATGATGAATCATTTTCTCTTTGCTTTTGGCTTTCAATATTTTCACTATGATGTGTCTGGCTATGAATCTCTATATTTATCCTATTTTGGGTTTGCTGAGCTTTTTAGATGTATAGATTAATGTTTTTCATAAACTTTGGGAAGTTTTTAGCCATGATTTCTTGGAATATTTTTTCTACTTCATTTTCTCTCTATTCTTCTTGCACCCCTATTATGAGTATGTTGGTGCATTTAATGGCATCCTACATTTCTCTGCTCTGTTCATTTTTCTTTTCCACTTTTCTTCAGATTTCATAATCTATAACTGATCTATCTTCAAGTTTTTTAATTCTTTCTTCTTCCAACTCTAATGTGCTGTTGAGTCCCTTTAAAATTTTTTTCATACCAGTTATTATACTTTTCACCTTCAGAATTTCCATTTGATTACTTTTATAAGTTCTGTCCCTTTATTGATATTCTCTACTTTCTTTAATTCTTTAGACATGGTCTCCTTTCATTCTTTGAACATATTTATAACAACTGCATTGATGTATTTGTCTGATAAATCCAACATCTGAATCTCTTCAAGAGCAGTTTCTATTGCTGTTCTTCTCAACCCCCTGCTCCCTGTAGAGGTTACAATTGCCTATTTCTCTGCATGTTTCACAATTTTTGTTGACAACCGGACATTTTAAATAATATAGTATAGCAATTCTGGACACTGAGCTCCCGTTCCCTATGACACTGGTATTGTTGTTTGCTTGGTTATTTATTTAATGGCTTGGCTGAGCCGACTCCATGCAGTCCATTTCCCCTGTAGCATGCAGCCTCTGATGTACTTGTTCAGATTTTTTTCTTGATTTTAATCTTTCACCTGCAACTTAGGGTTCATACCTGGTTTGGCACAGGCCACTTACTGGATAAAAGTTATGCTTAAGTCCCTTCAGCCAGTTAGATTTTTACTCTTTTCCACTGGATCTGTGTGAGACTTGGAGGTTACTACCAAAGTTCAAGAAGTATATGCTTCTGCCCCACATTCAGCCAAGTACTAACAGCTTAGATTTTCCCTCTTCAATCACCCCAGAGATACCATAGACTTGAGCATGTACTTAGTCTTCCAAATTGCTAGGGATGTGTGTGATTTCATTTTTACGCCTGGTTCCCAAGTGGTACTCCTGGGTCAGAGTAACATTGTTCAGCCAGTATTTAGTTAGAGGTTGTGTTTAAACCCCTAGCGCAAGTAAGGCTCCTCTTCTTTGCTGTTTCATCTGTGTTTGGCTTGAGGACTGCTTCCAGGTTCACCTTAGGTCCTGCTCTGATTGCTTCTGAGTGGGTGTAGCCCTGTGCTTATACACAGCCTTTCTGACACCCAGGACTGACTATGATCCCAGGAGGGCTCTTGACTGTATTTTCCTGATTCTCTCTGTTACCAAACTTATGACTGCTTGCACATTTTGCCTACTGAAACTTGTCACAGAGTTATAATTGCCCTCATACTTGGTCTCCACCAAGATCTCCATTATTTTTGACAATGCCCCTTAGTCACAGAATTCTTCGTGTTCTGTTCCACATAAAGTCAGTTCCTTTAGGTATAGCTGTGGAGTTCTTCATCCTTAAGGCCTGCATTTCTCTTTAAACAGAATCTCTGGAACAGTGTGCAAGAACTAGAGACAAAGACAGTAATATACTTCTGCCAGAGTAAAATCCCTTTTTTATGAATGGGTGCTGGGGTAATTTTTGGCTTACTTCTTCCAGTATAGACTTCTGACCTATGAGCAAGCTTGGGTAGGAACAATAGGGGCATAGTATTATTAACTTACTGTTCCTTGG
Organism: Cebus imitator; assembly: GCF_001604975.1. Classification (NCBI taxonomy): domain Eukaryota; kingdom Metazoa; phylum Chordata; class Mammalia; order Primates; family Cebidae; genus Cebus; species Cebus imitator. The sequence goes on from NW_016107504.1 coordinate 638,400, forward strand.
TGAGTGCTTCCACCCTATAAGTGAGAGCGTTGTGGGATAAGAGAAGGCTAGGAGAAGAGAAACCCAGTCTTCGTGGGTCTGCCTGGAACAGAGCTTCTACAAAACAGAACTGGAGAGGAGATGAGAAAAGCCAAAGGCCTGCCCCTCCCAGGTAAAACCATAGCTCTAGACAAGGAGCCAGGGGAAGAGGGAGCCCTCATCTTCTAGACCACAGCCACCTGGATTAGAATTCCCTTGAGTAGTTTTCATAAAACAGAGCTTGAAGTGGGACAGATTGTGGTTCAAATGCCACTGACTCTTGCTGTTCTTTCTAAGATTTAGTAGATTTCTTGAATATTTCTCCCTTTGCTGTGTTCCCCTAGGACAATATCCAGAAACTATAATTTTTTAAAATATATTTTTCAAGTTAAACAGTTATTTCTTGGTGAGAGAGTCCACTGTGCTCCTCATTTCTCCATTCTGGAAGTTGCTTCCCCAGATAACATTTTTAAAGGTTAATACTAGCCCCTGAATCAATCTTACTCATTTGCAAAATTGTTCTATTTCTACCCCTTGCTTGTTATTTCAAGTATTCCTTTAGACATATTAGAATTTGTCTACTCCTCTCCCTCCACCATTACAGTGCAATCCAGAATTTCTTATTATCCTTTTAAAATATGAACTAATTAGCCTTTGACATATAGCATACTCAAATCTAAATATCTAAATAAATTATAGCCACTAATTCTTGCCTTCATTCAGATGCTTATGGTTACTTTAGACCTTTCTTTTTCTTTGAGACAGGGTCTTGCTCTGTTACCCAGACTGGAGTACAGTGGCATGATCACAGCTGGCTCACTGCAGCCTAGGTTCAAGTGATCCTCTCCACCTCAGTCTCTTGGGTACCTGGGACCACAGGCATATGTCATCACACCCGGCTATTTTTTTTTAAATTATTATTTGTATAGATGAGGTCTCACTACATTGCCCAGGCTGGTCTAGAACTCCTGGGCTCAAGCAATCCTCCTCCTTGGTCTGCCAAAGTGCTGGGATAAGAGGTGTGAGCCACCGCGCCCAGCCACTTTAAATCTTATTTTGTATCGCTCATAAGAAAACTTATATGTATTTTATGTGTAAGTATTGGGGATACTTACATAACAAACTTTGACTACTCAAACCTCCTTCATCTTTGATGTTATCAGTACCCTAAAAAAGAGCCTTTCATACAGTAGGTGCTCAAATACAATCATGCATTACTAAATGATGGGCATACATTCTGAGAAATGCATTGTTAGGTGATTTCCTCATTGTACAAAAATCATTGAGTGTCCTTGAACAAACCCAGATGGTATAGCCTACTACAAACCTAGGCTATGTGGCATATAGCCTATTGCTTGTAGGTTACAAACTTGTAAGTATCTGCATATCAAATATATCTAAATATACAAAAGGGACAGCAAAAATATAGCATTATAAGTTAATGGGACCATTGTTGTATATGTGATCTGTTATTGACCAAGATATTATGTGGCACATGACTATACATGTAGAATAAACAAATAGAAAGGGATTATTTCCTTTAACAGAAATAAGCTGTCTTCCCCTAAAAGGGTATACCTGCCTACATACTGGTAAAACCTATCCTTTGTTGCAGGTCCTCTCCTCCCCTTGCTAGATTTGTGGGACTCACAAAGCTGTTTCCAGAGACACTTGTGGAGCCCCTGCTAACCTACCCCACTAGAACTTAAAAGTTTTCTTGGGTAGCATATGCTTTATTCTGCCTAGAGTTAGTAAGCTGAACTACATGACCCAAGGACCCTTATCAGCTTCCTGTGTTGATAATAGCAGAAGACCTTTGTTACTCTTGATTGAACTTTAATGTTTTATCAGAAATCCTGTATATTTTATAGACTCTTGAGTACCTCCATTTTCCCCCTTAAAAAGGTAGTCTCAGCCCAATCAATCAATGTGATTCTCCCTAAAAGTGTAGCTTGAAATGGCACAATCATCATTTGCTGAACTTACGTAACACATATGACGTTAGCAACAGCAACTATCGCATACCTCTTATGTATCTCTTTCTCTTGAAATAATTTCATTCTCATTAAGTTAAAATTACACATGAATGGTCAAAGCACTTTACCTGTTCTCTATAACCAAAACCTCACTCTCGATATAGCAATCCATAAAGACTCATAAAAAAATTCCAATAAAGATTGATGAAGTATGCCACCCAATGGAAGTTCTATTGTACTGCATTCATAAAATAATTATATAAATCAGCATTTGTAATCCCCTTGAGGTTACCAAAAACACTACAGAGTTACAAAAGAAACACTGAAAAAAAAAAAAAAGGAAAAGTGGTCATAGTAGGGAAAGGATAGTCTTCAAAAGCAAAGACACCTAACACTCCAGCAGCAATGGTGATATATGAACATCTCCAGAAGACCAGGGTAGAAAGGTAATAATGTGCTTCAAAAACACTTAGCATTTACAGTGCACTCCTCCCAACCTAAAATGGGAGTTGGAAAAGTATACATGGAAACAGTATAATTAGGTTCAAGCTCCTGAGACTAAGGCTGGAATCTATTTCTTATCCCACTGCTACAAAATTCAATCTTAGAAATTGCTTCTTAAGTATGACTCAGATTCAACCATTACTTATTGAGTACCTACTATATCCCAAGGCATTGTTCTGTTTTGTTGTTGTTGTTGTTTTAAGAGACGAGATTTCGCTATGTTGTTCAGGCTGGTTTCGAACTCAGAAACACAGAGAAAAACCAACCAACCAGGAGTCACTTTATCCTATTATGTATTCCACTGACTATTCTACAATATGTTAAGAAGATAACCAAACTGAAAATAGTCACTAAAATGTTCACATCCCACCATATAATGGTCACATTACTGATGAACACAGACATTTCTATTATTAGAAAGCAACTCTGTGACTGCCCTATATGGCTTGGCCCTGCAAAAGTGAGAAGCAGAATAAAGAGGAGAAAGCAAGGATTCATAGTTAGGAGTACTGACTTCAGTCCCATGGCAGTATAGGGGCAGTCTTATCCTTCAGTGTTTCAGATACTCCCGATATGTAAGAAAAAGAAGTTATACTCCTTGTTATGAAGACACAAAATAACACTGATGAGGTGCTAGAAGGTGAACAAGGAAAGTCCAAGACTAAACTTAGTAATAAGTTATTCTAGGAAACAACAAATGATAAGGTTTACCTAATGGCACAAATTTCTAATAGTTATTTTTATATGTGGCCAACATACGCTAGGCCTATGAGGCCCCAGAAAACTTCAATATCCATACACTGAAGAAAAGGAGCAATGCTTATTGATATAACATTACCTTATTTGTATAGTATTTTACACTTTTCAAATATTGTCTATTATTACACTTGCAGAATTCCCAATATAACATGAATATATGGTACATAAGTATCAGCAAATGATCACCTCAAAATTATATACCTGACACAGCAGTTATAATACTGAAAAACTGAAGATACATGCAACATACTATAATATCAACTTAAAATTGTGTTTCTACTTCTGAATTCCATGCTACGCCTTAGAAAAAACAGAAAAAGGGTAAAACATACCAAATTACTCTAGAGGAAAACAGACCCTAAGTCTTATTATTGACAAGAAATCAGGCTTTTTAGTTACCTGGAATACTGAAAAACACTGGAATCCAGAGGCTTAAGTTGAAGAGAAGGTGATCTGCTTTCTTCTCCACCAGATGGAAGCACACTAGGGCTACGAATTCCCTCATATCCAGTGGTCTTGTTATTCAATCCAGCCATTTCTTGAACAGTAAGGTTCTTTGGTGGATTACTGAATACCTACAAAAGAAAGAAATGATTTGTAAAAATCCCAAATTCAAACCAAATGCCAAAGGATGAGTCAATCCTTTTGATGCTAGGAAAGAATGCTTGGCCAAATAAAAAGAAACCATTTTCTACACAAAACGAACAGTGCGCCATAATGTACACTAGGCATATTCAGTTATCAACCTTATCAGCTGGACACCAAACAGACCTCCCCCAACTTACTTATTGGCTCCTAGAATTATCCCACCCCCAACATAAACCCAGACCCCCTTATCATTGTCTAATTCTCTTTTGTGACTCAGTTTAAGGCTGAGTTTTCACTCCTCTGAGATGTGTGATGAGGGTAGGGATGGTGGGAAAATGCACTGCGGCAAGTGTCTGTGCCAGTTTGGGAGAAATGCATGCGACAGACTAACATATATTCACAGTACATACACACGGACATGCATCTGGATCTTGTGGGAGAGCCAGCTCATGAAAATAGTATGAATGATTACGGTGACGGAATATATACAGGAGGTAAACTGAATGAGAACAGGGCAGTCCTAGGAAATCTCCCAATCTCTACAACAGACTATCAAACCAAGACATTAGGGTATGAAACCTGATTATTCATATGCCTGGGTCTTGGCAGGATATCAGAAGAAGAATTAGTATTAAATTGCCTCTATCCTCACCAGTCTGACCTACCCTGATTGAGTGGTTGGAAGGTGAATCTAACATGCGACTAGCAGATCTCTCTGGGAAAGAGGGTCAAGAGGGAAATCATGCAGAAAGGCAAGGTTGGGAGGGGAAGATATATGGGTGCTATGGTGGCTGTCAGGAAAGGAGTGTCCCTGAAAGGACGGCCAACCTTATTGCACCCTTCAGCGTCCGGAGCTGGGCAACCATGTCCAAGAGACAGTACTCCTGAAAATTCAAAACAGCAGAGTCTTTATAAAGCCAGCCAGCCTGAAAGCAGGGATCAGGAAGGAGTACAAAGAACCACCCTTTCTTCCCAAGAGGAAGGAGGAAGCAATCACCCCTGAATCCTGGAAGAAAAGAGACAGGAAAACCAGACATTTAACAGGAGAAGCCTGTATGAGGATGGAACACAACGCTGAATATTCTGTGACACTGAATGTGACATTCACACTGTCCAGAGTCAGTACTGAATCCGAATTTGGCAAATAAATGATTTGACTCTTCTATTTTTGGTGATCTAAACATCAGTGACAGCAGAGCAAAGCAAAACCAAAAGATCCAAAGAAAAGAAGACCACCAGAAGAAATGGTTTATTTCTATGCAGCTTTCAAGATTGCTGCTTCCTTTAACTTATAGCCTCTGCTGGGGAAAATGTCATGTGAGAAAGATAAGGATGTACACTGCCTCTCACCTGGTGGTTCTCATTTTCCATAGTCATCTTCTTCTTCTCCTCAACAGTTTGCTCTCTAGGAGAAGACAAAAGTGCTATTTAGTTCACTCATGAAACTTCTCAGTTTAAAATGGACTGTTAATTGTAGATTTAGGTTATAATGTTCCTTCCAAATTACAAATAGTGTGAGTCTCATTGAGTAACTGAAGGTTCCTTTCTGAACTAGGCTACTGAAGTGAGATTTCAAGTGCCCCGAGAGAGAGAGAGAGAGAGAGAGAGAGAGAGAGAGAGAGAGAGAGAGAAACTAAAGACAATCACTAGTTGAGATATTCAAGAGATGGTTAGGAGGAACAAGGAACTAGGAGAGCAGTGAGGTGAGGAGGGAAATTATTTTTTAAGAACCAAAAAAGTTTCTCTCTTCTCAAAACTCCCATGTCCTATTAGAAAGTGTCAGGCTCCTCTACCCTATGATAGAGAACACCATCTCATGTATACTCAACTGTTTCTTAGCTTTGCTCAAGTACAGGTCTTCATCATTGAGTTCTTGTTCCTCTGGAACAGAGCACCTCCTGCAATATAGAGAAGAAATCATCTTTTGGAAGCAAAATGTGTCCTTCACTTTTACCTTTTACTTTCCTTACAACTATGCAGGTTAACAACCCTCTAACATTATAAAGTTCAGACCCCATTCAAATTATAAAACCTTGTTATATTTAAGGCATGAGAAAGAGAACTTTAAGAGTAAAAACTGAAAGAAGTACTAGAAAACGCATTCAGTTGTCAAAAGTAATCCTAGAAACAAACAAACAAAACTTAACAGTAATTGGCAACTGTATTATACCCAGTTTATAAAGGGGTAAAGTGGCCTGGAAGATTATGTATCCTGTACTAAAAGATAAAGTATTCAAATATGAGACTTCTAAGTACTCAGTTCCATATTCTAGTTACACAATCTCATTTACTCTCCATGGAAAGATACTTAGGCATATCCAGAGACTGAGGAAATGCTTATATTTATAGACCTAATCTTTGTTCATTTAACTTCTTCAATTTCAGACATTTTTACCCATTTTAGCACCTTTCTTTCTATCAGTAATCAGTATTTATCCTGCAAAATAAGCTTTCAGAAAGTCACAGCTAAATTGAAGCACACTGACTTATTATTATGAACCTATGTAACTACTGAGTCAAATTTTTAAAAACTTTTAAATTGAAGTTAATGTTCACAGATATGCCAGACACTACTTAGATGTTGGATGCTGCAAGGAACATATGGTATATTAGGAAGACAAACACACAAACAGCACTGAATATACAATAGGCACAGGTAATACTGTATAACATTGATTCAGAATATGAAGCATATAAAGAAAATCATTGACTTGACCTGGAATGTAACCCCTTGTTCTCGAAGAGTGTACAATCTCTTGAAGAGCCAAAACATACATACATAAAAAAACATTCAAAAAGTACAAAACAATATGTGAACAAATGTCAACAATCAAATACCAGAGGAAGTCAGAGTAAAATCACTGTAAACTATGGTCAACAGGAAAAGCATCACACAAAAGACTTGCTCCCCAGATGGATGTGATTAAGACAGACAGATGGAATGCAGACAGTCACTGCAAGCAAGAAGAATGACACTATCAAAGTCATGGAAGTAAGAGTAAGCATTTCATGTGTAGGGAATAGTGAAGCCACAAGCCTGGCTCAAGTATAGAGTCTGTGTTAAAATACAACGAAACTTAAGGCTAGATAGGTAAGGTAGTAGGGTCAGGTAGCACAGGGCCTTAAGTCCCAGGCTGAAGGGTGTAAATCTGACATGAAAACTGTTTTAGACTATAGAGATAAATCAGGAGTTACTTTGAGCATAAGATTGAGTCCTGGAACCTTACCTGTACTTTGGATGAGAATTATAATAACAAAACCATCTTGCAGGTAACATGGATGGATCAATCTTGCCAGGAAGCTTCCTCCATTTAAGACACTCATCACACTGAACCCATGTCTGGTCAGGGACCTTCCTGAATGAACAAAAATGGAAGTGTGACTATGTATGTCTTAGCTCCGTGCTTTCTCTTACATTAGAAAGGTGCAGCCTAAAACAGAAATAACCTAATTTTATATATGAAATGTGTTAGGAATGTTATCACCTCGGTGCCTAAAATGTATATATTTTTAACTTCATAGATAAAATGATAGAACTATAGCAAGTAACAAGTATTAACATGGTGAGCTACTATTATTTATGGAGGTCAATAATACTTACGCTATAACCAAAAACCACTTGTACCCCAAAAGCTACTGAAAAAAAAATTAATAATATTTATCCTTGCATCTCTGTTCCAAGCAAAAAATGGGGTAATTTTAACTCTAAAATGCATTAACTTGAAAATTTGTTTATTACTATATTACCAAGAAATAAAACCCACAGAATCATTTTGTTTGCCTCTGTCCAATCATGTAACAGGCTTAAAATGCATTTATGAGAGTCATGGAAGCATTGCCATTAACACATCTCCCCAATTTCCCTGCAGAGACTCCCTATTCCTTTTTATTTCCCTCTCAAAAAACCTTTGCTTATAATACTTCAATCAAAATTTTACTAGGTTAATATTCCTAAAGTAAATCTTAAAAAGTAATATAAATGTGATTAAACTTCATATCTAGAAATGGTGGCTCCAGACAACAATGAGATTAAATTATTAAGATAAAACTCTTCCAGAGATCAACTCTTAAAATGCATACCCACTCCCATTCCCGTCAGTTACCTACACTTTAGAGAGAATGTGTTTCTCTGAGAAAGAAGGTGGCCCTTATATGACAGAAGTACTCAGTATCTAAGGTGTGAAAGACAGGCTGGAGCGAGAATGGAGAAGGCAAGAGAAAAGACACACAAAGCAAGAAGAGGGGCACCTCAGCCAATTTCACTAACATGTAATTTAGCCTGAGTTTTATGTATGTTATATTTATACTGCTCTTATACTAGATAGTTCAATAGCGTGGTGTCGTCCTTTTATGTCTTCATTCAATAATTTCCTTATCATCTTAAATTGTGCTTTTTTTCTTTCTTTCTTTTTTTTTTTT
>NW_016107504.1:646713-663976 GCF_001604975.1 Cebus imitator
CAATTTCAGTTCATTGCAACCTCCACCTTCTAGGCTCAGGCAATCCTCCCACCTCAGCCTCCCAGGTAGCTGGGACTACAGGCATGAGCCACCACACTTGGCTAAGTCTTTTACTTTTGGTAGAGACAGGGTTTTAGAGACAGGGTTTCACCATGTTGCCCAGGCTGGTCTCGAACTCCTGAGAACAAGCAATCTGCGTGCCTCAGCCTCCCAAAGTGCTGGGATTCCAGGTGTGAGCCACTGCATCTGGCTTTAAATTGTGCTTTTTTCTAAATATAAAAGTAACATAAGCTCATTATTAAAAAACTAGAAAATACAGAAAGATATACAGAAGAAAATAAAAGGCACTCATAATTCTACCACTGAAATACAATGCCCTCTTCTTTTATTTTTTATTTTTTTGAGACAAAGTCTTGCTCTGCCGCCAGGCTGGAGTGCAGTGGTCCAAACTCTCCTGGCTGCAACCTCTGCCTCCTGGATTCAAGCAATTACCCTGCCTCAGCCTCCTGAGTAGCTGGGACTACAGGCACGCACCACCACAGCCAGCTAATTTTTTGTACTTTAGTACAGACCGGGTTTCACCATGTTGGCCAGAATGGTCATGATCTCCTGACCTCGTGATCCGCCCACCTCAGCCTCCCAAACTGCTGGGATTACAGGCGTAAGCCATCATGCATGGCCTGCCCTCTTCTTTTTTAAAACCCTGTTTGAACAAAGAAAGTTTGTACACATTTTTGGACCTACAGCTTCCTACCTCCTAGCTCCAGGCTGTTCTAGCCTTGCAACCTCTAAGCTCTAAGCTCAGGCCTGACCTCTGGTGTCTATGTATTTCAAGACAGCCACTGTTTTAGAGCCAGAGCCAGCAAAAAGCAGCTTCAACAGTAGTGGGAGGGGAGAAGAAAGGTCATATTAGTTTTGGATCTACATACATATGCACAGGAGAGTCTCTGGCAGAATGCCAGTATTACTCTCTCGGGGATAGGCATGCTTAGAGGAAGCAACCCTCTGTTTTGGGCTCCATGCAGATCATGGTAGATCCTTCAATCCAGGCAGATAGAAGAGGCTTTTAGCTCATGCTTTCAGTAAATAGGTAGTTGAGGAGGCTGTACTACATTCCCCTCATTGCATCCCTCCGAGAGTAGCAGTTAATAACTTAGGTTTGGGAAACCTGATTACCTATATTTGATCCTTAGCTCTATTACTTGCTGCTTGTCTAATCTTAGGCAAGGTACTTAAGTTCTTGGTGTATCAGTCTCTACATCTGTAAAGAAGTAATAATAATATCTAACAGATAGGGTTGTTGTGATGATTAAGCAAATCACTGGATGTAAAGAACTTAGAACAGTGCCTGACATATAAGCATTCAATAAATAATTACCATTATTACAATTCTGCTTCCAGCACATACACTCTCTAGCAGTATGTGAATGTCTGTTTCACTGCATTAACCTCTGCTAATTTGAAAGGCAAAAAATGGCATCTCATCTTAGTTTGTACTTTGAAAACTATGGAGGACGGCCATGAGCTAAGATCTTCAGAATAAGAAGAGGGTGATATACATACAGCCATTGGGTTGCATTTGAAATAAAATTTTATATCATACATTTGCCTAATAATTTCCATTAAAAAAACAGGTGCCTACTCCAAAACATTCTACCACTCTAATGTTTGTCTTGATGGTGGTGTAACTGATGGTGTATGTGTTGCTACACATTCACTCCTCTGTATTATGCTCCTTATCTGACTTGTCTGTCTTAGGGTCAATAAATTCTACCTTTTCTTTAACATACTGGGTTCTCTATTTCTACTGTGAAGTACTGGTACAGTCCCAGCAATACTCACTAGGAGTAAAGAAAAGGGAAGTTTGCTAACATGTCTGAACACCTACTATATGCCAGTCACTGTGCTAAAAATGTTATGTCATCTAATTTAATATATTCAGAGAGGTGAAGTAACTTACTTACCCAAGCTTACCCAACTATTAGAAAGCACATCTGGATTTTCAACCCAGGAATGTTTGATTTAAATAGCCATCCTCTTCTACTATGTCACACTACCTGTTTCAAATTGGCAGTACTAAACTCTTCACATTTATGACCCAGAGTGTAAATGTGTTCAACCAGAATGAAGAGGTTTAGAGAATGAAGCAGTTAGTACCTGGGAGTTCCTATTTTTAGTCAATTAAACTTCCTGATGTGAAAAGCACCGTCTTACCCTTGTTACTTCCATTTGATCTATGGATATTACCCCTAATACATTCATATTCTATATCTATTACTTACGGTATTGGCCTGGCTACAGCTGAGGTCTCAAAATTATCTTGAGATGTTTTCTCCTTCCAGTAAGCATTGAGCTTCTGGGCAAGGGCATTTATTGTTAACCTGAAAGAAAATGAAAGAAGTATGTCAAAGTTAAGCACTTGCTGAACAATTCTTTGATCTTTGAAAAGTTCCCATTTAACAGACGCCAATATTTTAGAGTATTTGGCATATTTTTGAACATCTACACTTTAAGAAACCAAGATGGGAATGCATTGCCTTTGCAAGCTACGTGTCAAAATAACAAAGTCATAATGCTGAACAGTCACTTTAGTTGTAAAGGTGAAATGGTTACAAGTGCTAAAACGTAGAGCTCTACAAATTTTCAGGGCTTGCTGAATCAGGGAGTGGGTGGGTAACTTGACATTAGAGACAGAACCAAACTGAAGAGACAGGACAGAGCCAAATATTGATAAGTTGATGGGGAGTGATTTGATTGTCGTATGACTACAGGTAGATAATTTAGAACAATGTAAAGTCAGAGGACCAAATACTGTACCCTATCTACTATAAATCAATCAAACATTAACTCTGGTATGTCTGTATAGTTCCTCTTCATCCAAATGCTGATCATAGCATTATGGTGCCCATGAACAAGCACTCTTCAACATTCTACTACACAGCCATTACTGGAGGCTGTATCTGAGTTCCAGTGCTTGCTCTTTGTCTTTTATTTTTCTTCCCAAATGAACAACAGTAGACTCAGGGTCAGAAAAAAATGTAATTTGTAAAAATCAAATCCTAAATTTTACTTTTAAAAACTTCCAACTTTTGAATTACTAATTCCTATTTAATTCCGCAACCCAAGATTCCAACTTAATGTAGAGCTATACACAACTGGAAAACTGCACAATTAGAATTCAGAATTTTTAAAATATCTTTACCCCCGGATCATTCCCCAAGGATTTTGCAGAGCTCTTCTCTTCTTAAGAAAAACTCTTCCTTATCTCCACCTTATTCATATTAAATTACATTCTCACTACACAGAAAAGATTAAAGTAATTATATATGAGCTCCCCTACAAACTCTTATTCCCCTTCAACCTACTCTTATGTTTATATCCTTCCCTCAAGTCACAGTTGAAGAACTATTCCTCATTTCCTCTTAAAATTCTACTTAAAATCTACTTTAAAGAGAAGTAAATTAGATGGGCTTATGGGAAGATGGCAGAATAAGAAGCATGTGGAAGCTGTCTCCTTACATATACAACAACTGCAGTAGCAGAAGCTGCCTGATTTAATGATTTTGAAACTCTGGAGTCTATGGAAAGGCTGTAACTTCCAGGGGAAGGCTTGGATGGTAAACTGTGGTTAATTTTGGTCAATTTCAGTTCTTACCTCAGTAATAGCTACCTATCCCCCACTCCCAGCCCTGTGGCAAGCAACCCTGCATGTGTTACAAAAGCAGCTTGTAGGAGCCAGTGTGGGCAAAAAGGACACTTTCCTCTAAATATTGCAAATCTATCCTCTTATCACTGCCTGCTGCTTCTGATCACGGAAGTGAAAACAAAAAGGCAAGAGGCCATTGTTGTTGAACCTCCCCCATTGTTTCAACCCTCTTCTCCAGTTGAAGTGACATCCAGAGGATTCGAAGTCCTGGCATCTTTCTTTTCCTCCTCTATTTCTCTCTTTTCCCCCTTTTGTGAGCCAGACATAAAGACAAGGACATTCAAAAGCAATTACACCTATGGGGAAAATTAGAAAGCCACTGTGAATGCCCAGAAAAAAAATGCAAGCTGAGAAAAGAAGTGAAAAGACCTTAAATTTACTTCTCAGGTTAATCTTTGGCACAGAGAAAGCCTACAACAACAACAACAACAACAACAACAACAACAACAACAAAGGAATGGAGAATTTTATTTCCAGAGTTATCACATTATTAGATTCAAATATCCAGTTTGCAAAAAAAGTCACAAAGCATACAAAGAAACAAGACAGGGTAGTCCATTTCATTCAAAGAAAAAAAAAATAGAAACCACCCCTGAAAAAGAACTGATGATAGATCAACTTCACAAAGATTTTAGAATGGTCATAAAGATACTCAAAAACCTATAGGAAGATGAGCAGAAAGTCAAGAAAACAATGCATAAGCAAAATAGAAAATCAACAAAGAGATAACAAACATTAAAATCCAAAAGAAAGTCTGGTGCTGAAAAGTCTAAGCTGAAATGAAAAATCCACTGTAGGAATTCAAAGTCAGATTTGATCAGACAGAAAAAAGAATCCGTGAACTTGAAGACAAAAAATGAAAATTATCAAGTATAAAGAACAGAAAGAATAAAGATTGAAGAAAAGTGAACAAAAACTAAGGGACCCATAGGACACCATTAGTGGTCCAACATACATGCATCAACAGAGTCCGAGAAAGAGAAAAGGGGAAGAAACAGAAAGAATATTTGAATAAATAATTGCCAGAAACTTCCCAAATTTGGTAAAAGACACAAATATGAACAACCAAGCTCAATTCCAAGTAGGATGAACTCAGAGAGACCCAGACACAGACACATTATAATCAAGCTGTGAAGGCCAAAGACAAACAGAGAATCTTAAAAGCAGCAAGAGAGAAACAATATATTACATTAAAGGAATCCTTGCAGTTTGTAACCCCATTTTTTTGTTTTCTACATAACGTAAGAGAATACATTTACAAGAAAAAAATTGACCAGGCATGAGCCACCACTTTGGGAGGCCAAGGCGTGTGGAACACCTGAGGTCAGGAGTTCGAGACTAGCCTGATCAACATGGTGAAACCCTGTCTCTACTAAAAATACAGAATTAGCTGGGCATGGTGGCACATGCCTGTAATCCCAGCTACACAGGAGGCTAAGGCAGGAGAAACTCGCTTGAACCAGGAAGGGGAAGTTGTAGTGAGCCAAGATGGAGCCATTGTACTCTAGCCTGAGCAACAAGAGCAAAAGTCTCTCTCAAAAAAAAAAAAGAAAAAAATTATGATTCTGAAAGCTAATATTATTGTAACTTTGGTTTGTAACTTCACATTTTGTTTTCTACATAATTTAAAAGGCTAATGCATTACAAATTATTTATGATTTTGGACAACACAATGTACAAAGATGTAATTTTGTGATAACAACTGAAAGGAATGGTGATAGAAGTTTTAAAGGTGCAGAACTTTTGTAAGGAATTGAAGTTAAGGTGGTATAAATCCAAATTAGAGTGTTATAACTTAAAGATGTTAAATATATTCCCATGAAAACCACAAAAATTTTGAGAAGCTTAGAAAAAACCTAGATTACCTTGAACTAACATTAGCAGAAATATGGATGTTAAATAATTTCACTGGTGAGGGTTCAGAAAGAAGTGAAAAATATGGTAGAGAAAACACAAATTGCCTCAGAGAATACCCAAATAATTGTAAACAGACTATTGGTAGAAATACGGATGTTAAAGGCATTGCCAGTGAAGGCTCAGAAGGAACTGACAAACTTGTTATTGGAAAACTTGAGAGAAGGTAATTTTTGTTATACAGTGGCAGAAAGCTTAGCAGAACTGTCCTACAGTTATGTGGAAAACAGAACTTGTTAATGATGAAATAGGAAATTTAGCTGAGAAGATCTTCAAGAAAAGTGTTAAAGGTGTGGCCTGGTGTCTTCTTGCTGCTTAAGTAAAATGCAAGAGGAAAGAGACAAACTGAAGAATAAACTGTTAAACCAAAATAAACCAGAACTCAATGATTTGGGAAATTCTCAGCCTATCCAGATTGCAAAAGATGCTAAAATTTAGAGATTCACTGTCAGGAAAGTATAATCTAGAGAAAAAGCTGAGGCTGGGGCTGGACAATCTTTTGTTAATATCTCAGAAATATCAAAAGATCAGAGCATTCAGTCACACAAAATACTCTTTGAAAAGATAAAGCATGTGGTTCACAGATCTCCATAGCCATCTAAGATGAAGCCAAGAATAGATGCAGTATTCCCTAGGAAAGACCTGCCAAGAGCCTCTTCTTGGATGACATGAATATCCATGAGACCCATAAGGTTCTTAAGAATGGCACACTAGCATAAAAACTAGCTTGAATTGAAAGAAATGGAGAAAAGCCTATTGGACCCTTAAAATTCTACAGTCAGGAAACAGACTGATGAAACTACTCAGCTGCAAACACATGCCACCCTTCATTAAAAAGGAAAGACCGCTTTGAGGGTGGAGCCATAAGCCTGGAGGGCAAAGCCTGAAGACTAGAGGATGAAGGACTTGAAACTTCATGGAATGTGCCTGGCTAGATTTTGAAAATGCCTAGGACTTGTGACTCCTTTTTTCCTTTTAGTTTCTCCCCCATTAGAACAAGAATATATACAATTAGTATCCTATGCTTGTTTTACCCCTGTATTTTAACAGCAAAATACAAAAGAGAAAATACGTATCCACAGATGTAGGAGGAATTTTACCCGAAGATCTACCACACTCAGAGTATCACCCTTATGTGATTTAGACAATGAGATTTGAGACTTTTGAGATGACATTTACATGAAATTTTTGACTCTGCATTGATGCTGTGATGGGTGGAGAATTTTGGAAACGTTGGAATGGGGTGAACATATTTTGCATATTAGATGTAAGTGGAATCTGAGGGGACAAAGGGCAGACTGTGATAGACATAATAATGTTTACATAGCAAGTGGGAAATAAGGATACTCATCAGTTGACCTTAAGATAGGAAGAATATCCTGAATTATCCAATGCAATCACAAGGGACCTTAAAAGTAGAAGACTGTGGCAGCAGAGTTAGAATCAGAGAAGATGATGTGATGACAGAAGCAAAGTCATCACAGTGATGCAATATGAGGACTCAACCTATCGCTGCTAGCTTTGAAGCTGAAGGAAAAGGGCCATGGGCAAGGAATGCTGGCAGCCTCCATAAGCTGGAAAGGGCAGGAAAATAGATTCTTTCCTAGAGCCTCCAGAAAGGAATGCAGCCCTGCCAACACCTTGATTATAGCCCAGGGAGATCTGTGTAGGACATCTAACCTATAGGCCACTAAGACAGTAAATTAGTATTGTTTTCAACCACTAAGTTATGTGGTAATTTGTTACAACAGCAATAGAGGACAATTTCTGTGGTTTATAGACAGAAGTCGAGTATCACTGTATTTCCCTCAAAAATGTAAAATATTTCATGGTTCTCCTATGAATTATGTGTAGCTTAGCATGTAGTTTAGGAATGATGGTTCTAGGACAGGAGTCAGCAAACTGGAGCCAAATCCAGCCCACTGCCTGTTTTTGTAAACAAAATTATCTTGGACACAACCATGCTCATTCCTTTACTTACTGTCTATGGCTGCTTTCATACTATAGCAAAATCAAGTAGTTGTGACCTTTTCTGGACCTTTTCAGAAAAAGTTTGTCAACTGCTGCTCCGGAATATGGCCCAACTCTACCCATTTAACTTGGTTTGCCTTCACTCTGGTTATATCCCATTATCTCCACTCCCCATATTCTTACCATTCTGAGTTCCTGTCACTACCTTAGCTCATGTTACAATTCCATCCTAGAATTCCTTTAGTCTCTTCCATGTCTTAATCATGTAAGGCACAGCTCAAATCACACTTTCTATCCAAAACCTTCCCTATCTACTCTATCAGGGCATTTTCCCCATAACATACCACTTAGGTTTTGATTGATCAAAGAGCCATTTTATTGCTCTCCAAATTACTTCATGTATGTTACAATCTGTTGATACAAATGACTGTAAGCTCCTTAAAGACAGCAACCATGTCTTGAATTTCTCTGGAAATTCCACAAAGCCCAGCCACTGTGTTATAGACCAGTGGTGTTCAATTAATATGTATTGACTACATTTCTTAAACTGAAATTCACTTTAAATGTTCTAAGTTTGAGCCCTGATAGTTGCAGCTGAAATCACATTCATAACTGTTAAAAGTGATATTACAGATGATTTATTTGTAGACATTCCAGAAGCATGATGGCTGGTATCTCTTATCATTTACAGATTTTGATATCTGTAATACTCACAGGATGAGTTTGCTATAGCAATCTTCTCTAATCCCTCTCTTAAATTCCTATGTTTTTAATTTAAATACCTTTTCGTTTTATGTAAAATAGATTGGTTAAAAAATGGCAATGGTATAAGAGTTAGCACAAGAGAACTGGCACAAGAAGAACTGGCATAAGAGTTATGCAAATTTGTTATCCTCAAAAGACTGTAAGCAGAATAGTATACTAGTTCTCTGTTTTTAATAATGTAGCAGATGTTAAGTAAGTCAGAAATCCTATGTGTTCAACTGAATAAATCTACTGTCTAAAGACTATCTCTCTCTGAATCTACTGCAATCACCTCATCATACCAGAACTCGACATCAAAAACCAAAAGTCTAATGCCTGTAAAATTTAAAAGGTAGATTTAGGGGGTTGGTGGCAAAGATGATATAGAAACATGTTAAATAATTTTTAATATCGAACATTTGAGTTTCACAAATCTTAATTATTTAGGTAGTCATCAGCAATTCACTATTCTTTTCACTCAAGTGAAACATAATAACTTGGCTTGGAGACTTTTGTCAAACTGATGTCTTTCCCAAGCTTTCACTCTTAAGAATCAGTCAAGTCCTGGTCAAAGATTTCCATTATGGGCCAGATTTATATCGACATGACCATTTTACTTAAACTGAGGACAGGTAGTTGTCATAACCACTGAGTCGCCCACGTGACCATGAACCAATTACCCTGAAATTAATTTGAAGCTGCCATTCTAGTAGCTGTCTCTGTCAAACACTAAACCTAAAATTCTCATGGTTCAAGACAAATTAAGGTACAAGACTTGACTTTATTACAATTTGGGCACAAAACAAAAGAGATTTGGGAAATTTCTTTTCTCCCACTCTAAGAAAAATATTCGCTACTGAGACTTCAAGGAAAATGACAGCAAATGTCCTCATGCCTTCTTTCGCCATACTCCCAGAATACCCCTTACCCTTTTGTGCCCTTGCGGATACTTCCCTCTGCTTAAAATGTCCATCCTCTATTGTCCATCCAGAAAATTCTAACTTTTCCTTCATATTTAAGCTCAAATATAATCTGCTTGTGAAGCCTTTCTTGAATCCCTTAAGCATAAAGTTCTCCCTGCTTTGCACATATCCCTTATTAAAGCAATTATTTTATAAGTATTTAAGTTTCTTATTTGCATATATACTTGTTCATAGGTGTCAAAGAGTCTTATTTTTCATCCTTAGTACCTGGCACATAAAAGCTGTCTCATAATACTTAATGAAATAAAGACCCATCTCCCTCTTGACATTTTTAAAATAAACTATTCTAACCTAGCTTTAAAAACTCCTTTGTCTTCTAAAAATATCCCTACTGGTTCAGCCATAATGTCAGGTTCCTTTCTGATTCTTACCTGTTTGCCTGCCCTATTAAATCTAGATGCTTTAATGAAAGCACATGTCTTTCCCGCTGTTCTATCACTTTCCTCTAAATCTGTTCACTGTCTTCAAGAAAATTTTTTGGAACAAATTTCAAACTGCTTTTTTCCCCCAATGTATTCCATAATTTCAGATCCACTCATCTGTTTCCATTAAGATCAATTCCAAAGCTTTTCATTTCACCAGAAATCTTTTACCAAATTACTCCTATGCTCTTTGCATAATTTCTAAAGCTAAAGTTTATCTCAATGAGACTCTATATGCCATTCAGCAAACTTTAATTTTAAAATGAAATCATTTTATCTCTAATCTTGGAAAACAAATTTGAAGTAATTCTCAGTTAACTTATTTAGCTGGTTTTTAGAGATGGTTTTACAGGCTTTGGAGAATAGAATCATATCTGAACAAACTAACGGAAGCACCTCAGGTTGGGAGTGACTCACCGGTACTCCTTGGTATACTCAAAGTCTTGTTTGTTGTAGGCAGGTTTTAGGAAATTGCACTCAATGACTCCAATTACTCCTACACCTTCTCCACGAGTTGGCTTAGAAGAAAATATTAATTTCAACACTTACATTACTGTTGGCTGCCTAGAGGCATTTCCTTTTGATTCCAAACAATAATAGAAAGGTTATATAACGTTCATGGGCAAGAAAAGACCATCAAGATCTAGAGAAACACTTTGAATATATACCAACAGACTGCAAGCATTAAACTGAACTGGAAATTCTGACCATTTCTAGGGCAGAGATTTTCAAAATATGATCCATAGATCCCTAGCAGTCTTCTGGAATTAGTAGCCATCTCTACTTCAACACACTCCCTCCACTTGTAGCTGCATTATATTCCAGGACTGCCGTAAGACTGCATTTGAATAAAGAATTACCGTGCTAAAAAACCAAGTTTATACACTACTGTTCTAAGGAACTGAAATAAATATTCATCTGAAAACAATTTTAAGGGTGCTATGTGATCCTATATTAAAATAAACAATTTTTCCACATACATAGGCCACCAAACAACTATTAAAGAGAGTCACACTTACATCAATTATTAATTACAAGTTGACGCAAGGGTTTTTTAGATTTATATCGTTTTCTAATCCTTGAATGGAAGGAACTGAGTCAAGGCATAATTAGATTGGCACACAAACGTGAGTTGTCTAAAGATGCTATAACAAGGAAAAACAAAGTAGGCTGAAAATGAGCTATCTTGGACTCTATATAACTGTCTCACTATGATGAAGCAGTTCATCATTCTTTGTGCTTTAGCAAACTTATCTGTAAAATAGGAATAAAAGGGATACTTGTAGACATTAAAGATGATGGTAAAATTTGTATAGAGTGGTTTAAAAAATATTTTCACATAATTTATCCCATTTAAGTCTCTCAACCCTGTAAGCTGAGAGGTAGGCAAAGTAGGTATGCTTATTATTGTTGTTTCCATTTTACAGGTCAGGAAATTGAGCCTCAGATAAGTTAAACAATTTATCCACGGTATATGGAAAATTCAGGACCCAAATCCTGGTCTTTAACCAACATATTTTATGTGCCTTCCACTATGCCTTATTGTCTCCCCAAGAAAATGGAAAGAGTTACCTAAAACACAAACAAGCTGACACCACGGTAAACGTGCTGGTATTCTAATTTTGACTCTTATTAACAGCTACTTAGAAAATGCATTCATTAAAGTTGTTGGGTTGATTAACATCTGAAGAATGAGAGGTAGAGTTTTTCAACACAAGACAGCTCAATAGTAACACTTCCAGGATCAGAATTCAATAAGCATCATAAGATGGAATAAAAGCCATTAATGAGCCTATCCCCTTTGCAAATTTTAAATTATCTTCCTACTCTTTTCAGCCTCCTATGACACAAATATTAACCACTCACCTTCACCTGGCACCCCACCTTCTCAAAGGATTTTATGAGTCGGTTGTTATGATACATCATTATTCCAAACTGGTTACTATTCTTGCAAGAGAACCCAAAAGTGATTCTCACCTGCTTATTCTGAGAAGAACATTGTTAAGGAGACAAACATACCAGGGGCTTCACAACAAACTTTTGCACCATATTATAGCAAAAACCATCAAACACCAAGGGCCATAAATTGGTACAACCTTTCGAGAGGGCATTTTAAAACTCTGTTGCAATAGCTTTAAGAATATTCTTAATATTTGACCAAGTAATTCTCTTTTAAAGAATTTATCCCACAGAAACAGTCAGGGAGGCCCACACGTTTAGGAATTACAGAGATTTTTCAATTTGTTATAAAAGCAGAAAAACATAAATAATTTAAATGCTCAACAATAACAAATGATTAAATAAATATTTATATAGCTACATGCAGCTCTTTTAAAATTATGTCCTTGAAATATTTGAGATTAGGAAACGCTCAGATTATAAAAACATCACACATACACACACACACACACACAGACTAAGAAAAGATACAAAAATACCATCAATGATTTAAAAATTGACAATCACAAAAAAATTATTAGCCTTTACTAGTTGCTCGATTTTCTGCTAGGGCTCATAAGTTTGATAAGAGCTGTAAATGCTCCAATACAAATCTGTACAATTACATCCAATAAGGTAAATCCTTCCTACAATACCAAACACAATGAAAACAAAGCAACAAGAACAAAATCATTTTCAAAGAACAATGAATAGTCTTGTAGTGATATATTTCATGGGAAGAAGTTAACAAGCTTGGATAGATGAAATTAAGACAACTAATTATTATAAGTAAAACACAAATAATGAGTTTTTAACAAGTCCTACTTAATTTATTATAAGTAAAACGTGAATAATGATGAGTTTTTAACAAGTCCTACTTAATTTAAAAACCAAGGTAAGTAAGTGAGAAAGATTCATTTTAAAGAACAATGAATAGTCCTGTAGTGATATATTTCATGGGAAGAAGTTAACAAGCTTGGATAGATGAAATTAAGACAACTAATTATTATAAGTAGAACATGAATAATGATGAGTTTTTAACAAGTCCTACTTAATTGGAAAACCAACGTAAGTGAGAAAGATAAAGGAGAGACAGAGAAACTGAGATTTTCATTAAAACAAATACTAAGAAACCTTTATGTCCAAATGAGTTGAACGAAAATTTACTTTTGTTACTTATTCAAAAAATGATCTCCATGCCCCCTCTAAATGACAAGCTACTTGTGTCAAAACCCTGTAACAAATAGGTCATGTATGACACAAAGACATGACACAAGTGGGTGCACAACACAGTAATGTTTGGCTCAGAATATATAATGTTCTTGCTCTAGCAGTTCAAATAAAACCTCAAGTAAGATCTATTCTAACATAAAAACAAAAGAAGACAAAACTCCTGCAAGCAAACCAAAATCCCATGCCAAGATAAAAACTGTCAAATCTTTCTTTCTGTTGTGTACTTTTAAAATTCCAAATTATAGAGTGAGGATATACTGAGTAGGAAACTCACCAAATTGGTGTAGGGAGAGAGAACAAAGATGAAAGAAATGGCTTTTGATAATTGAAAAGTAACTAAGTTAGTATCAATGATCTTGCTCCTCAGTGACCTTGGGGGAAATTAGATTAGGTCTTTCATTTTACTCATGCCTACAGTAAATCTGTTTAGCCCAAACGATAATATTGGAAGGTAATTTGATTTATGGCAAGGGAGGCTGAAAAGAGTTGAGGTAATATATGGAACACATGCATAGAAGTTTCCCTGATAGAAATCCACAAAAGAAAGAAGCTGGAGACAAGTATGTGTTATATCCTAAAACCGTAGTTGGAAAGCACTTCTTTAGGCTGGTTCTGTTAAACCTATAGCACTAACATTCTGGTCTACATATAGTGAGATTATAACTAATTCACCTATAAAAGCAAACAATGCTAGTTCTGGCTTTATTAAATTGAATTTGTTTAGCACTTTAAGAAAACATTCCTAGTAGCCAAGATATGTGTTCCCAAAAAGGAGAAAAAATAGAACAATGACTTTTCATTTTGGGTCAGGGAAAGACAAGGCATGCTAGATAATGCCTTTGACAAAGCAAAGTGTGAACATGTTTCTTGGGCCAAGAGTGGTGCTTAGTTAGCAGAAAATAGATTAAAAGAACAATTTTTCATAACTTTGCAAGTTCTTAGCCTTTCAAAGAATTTTTTTTTTTTAGTTTTTTTTTTCAAAGAATTTTTTGCCCCAAAAGCCATTAACAAAGTTGTACCTAATATCCACAGTTCATCTTAAGATTTTTTCTAGTCTCTGTAATCCATTCTCAATGCAATGCGGAGGAGAGGTAGAAGTGAAAACAAGTAATGGCTCCTCTGTGTGGCTACTATTATGAGAAGAACGAGGAATTTATGTCAAACCTAAGAAGACTTATTTCACTCTAGAAAATCAACCTTTAATTTCCACCCTCCTAACTTCAATCAATGTAAGTCTGGACCTGTTACAACAAAAAATTGCAGTATATCTAAAAGATTAAAAAGTTCTAGTCAGTATTTTGCTTATTTCAGTCAATTTAATATATATCAAAATCTGAGTAGAAACCAAATGATATGGATTATTCCCTATAGCAGAGATAGTCAAACCTGGCTGCTCATTAGAATCAGCTGAGGATTTTTAAATAAATAAATATTTCTTAAAAAAAAAAAAAAAAGTTTCAGACTCTACTGAACCAGAATCTCCAAAGTCCTGACTCTATTTTCAACAGTTTCCAGGTGATTTCTGATAAAAGTGGTACACAGATTGGCATTTAAGAAATATTTCCTCCGAGTACACTGTAATAGAATGTGTACTATGACAAATATTTTTGAATTGGAAAGGGAAAGTTTTTGTTTTTCTGTGTCAATCTGAAAACTTAATCCTGAAATTAAAAGGTCAACTTCAGGTAGTTGTGTATTTGTAAGGATACTGTGAAGGCAGGTTTATATGTATCATATTCTACATTGGCCAGGCTCTTGGCAATCATCTGGGTAGTCACCTTCTTTTGACGCAGAAAAATCTTCATCCGTGGCTTCATGTACAGAATACCACAAAACGCCTATGGAACAGAACGGTGAAGGGAAAGTTATTATGTGATACTGCAAATTCTGCTGACATCCACATAAAACACTGCTACCAACTGATATCTATGCTGGGCAAAGCTTTGGCTCCGTTTCTACACCTTATTATACTATGTAAACTACCACACTAAAGTACTGCTGACTATATTATCTAAACTGTCTCAATGGAGACAATAAAAAGGAATACTAGCGCAAGGCTGGAAGGTTGTCATCTCTGTATAACTAAAAGAAGATCTTGTTCTATAATATTTTCAGGTTATTGGAAATCTTACCTCTCATTATTGAAAAACCATTCTGACTTACCCTTAAAGAATATTCTGTTTCTGGCAGCTCAGAGGTAACATCGCCAGTCACTTTATCTTCTGTGTGAAAGTCTGATACCAGGATGTCATATTGATCTGTATCAAAGTCCAATTCAGACTTTCCATCTTTATTTCTGGGGAAAAGAGACAAGTACCAATCTAACAAAAACTGGCTCCAAAGGACAAAAAAATGCACTAGAAGCCCAAGAGAAAAGAAATAATATGAGCCAAAATTCAGGTATCTGTTTCTTTCCCTGACTACCAGTACAAAGGAAGTACAAACTACTTAGCAGAGGATCACACAATACTTAAGGGTATTCCCATTCTAAACAAATCTACTCTTTCATAGAGGTGATGATGCCACATTCATAAGGAAATAAAAAGAATGTGGAATGTCTATGATCTGATAAATCAAATGGATGCCAGCTATCCTCAAAGTGGGATCTTAAAATAGACAGAAGCTTTCTGGGTATTGTGAGTAAGTCACTCAACATCATTTTCCCCAACTGAATGAATCAAAACCTAGTTCTACTAACTTCAGACTAATAAGAGACTAAGATCTCTCCAGATCTAATCCTATTTCTTAAAAGGAAAAAAGACTGTTATAAAAACAGCATATATTTACTAGTCCTCTAGAATACCATTTATATAATTAACATTTAAACATAATGGTACTAATATTCCTTTCATAAAGACCTTCCTTCTTCCCATAATCTTTTGGGGCCACTTAGTTGTGATCCATTCCAAGACCCTGAGCTATATCACTAACCACTGCCAGGGGAAAAAGGTTAAGACCCATCTTTATTCCTGGAAAAAATCTCAAATGACAGGTTTTAGAGAAAACGTTTATATCAAAACAATAGTTCCCAGAATTTGTTCGGTGGAACAGTAGTCTCTCAAGATACTCCTAAGAAGAAATAAATACATAAAAGTTGTATGGCCAAATAAAATAGAGAAATAATTCTCAGCCTTCAGAGTCACCTTGAGCTCTAGTGATAACTCTGCTTCATACTTCAGGCTCTGTAAGCTCAGAGCTGCTGTGCTGAAAATGTAGCTCCTTTTATAGGGCTGCACCAGAGTCATTATGATCTGTTGTCTGCATCATGCCCATGTCAATGTACAGTAACATATTACAGATTTTCCAGAATAATCCTGATTCTCACTACCCCACCCAACTCCAGTGCATATGCCCTGAGAAGATTCTCTGTCCTCCTTGTCCCTTACCTTCCCCATCTAAGGAAAAAAGGTCTGTAGAAACATTTTTTTGAGAGACAGGGTCTTGCTCTATTGCCCAGGCTGGAGTGCAGTGGCATGATCATAGCTCACTGTGGCCTCCAACTTCTGGGCTCAAGCAATTCTCCCACCTCAGCCTCCCAAGGGCTGGGATTAGAGGTGTGAGCCACCACCCAATCCGAAGAAATACTTTGTAAAAATTGATTGGGAAATACTGCATACTATATTGCTCTTTTACATATTTTCAATGCACATTGGCATATGAAAGAACTCTAGGACTCTGAGAAGTCCTACAGTAGAGCAGCACGGTAAACATTTAGTCAGCTTTTCCCAAATTTATTTGACCATGTAATCCTTTATTTATACAGGTTGAGTATCCCTTAACTGAAATGCTTGGAACCAGAAGTGTTTTGGATCCTTTTGGATTTTGAAATATTTGCATTATACTTAGTGGTTGAGCATTCCAATCTAAAAATACAGAATCCTAAATGCTCCAGTGATCATTTCCTTTGAGTTGTCATGTCTGTGCTCAAAATGTTTTAGATTTTGTAGAATTTCAGATTTTAGATTTTTGGATTAAAGTCAACCTGTATAACACCTAGTACCATATACATAACTGGGAAATGATGTACAAAGAAAAAGTTCTGTTTAAGATATGTAAATCACTGGAAATACCTTGAAAATTCTTTGTAATACAAATTATATTACTTGAGGTTTTCTCAGCAGGATACAATGACCAATTTGAGAGTCACACTTTTTTTCTTTTTAATTGTTAAGTACCGTACTCTCTATATAAACCAGCATAGTTTTATTTGTTATACCCAGGTAAAAAAATGGGAAAAAATACTTCACCTAAGGAGAAAAGGATGAATAAATATATCTGATAATTTTTCTGTTAAACATATCAGTCTTACCTCTATTTTATATTAGAGGTTTTTAGGAGTTTTTTTTTTTTTT
>NW_016107504.1:664151-670622 GCF_001604975.1 Cebus imitator
AGACAGGGTCTCACCTTGTTGCCCAAACTGGTCTCAAACTCCTGGCCTCAAGTGATCCTCCTGCCTTGGCCTCCCAAAGTGCTGGAATTACAGGTGTGAGCCACCATGCCTGGCCAGATTTTTCTACTTCTAATCCACTGAAAGCACTAATACAGAAGTCCTTATTTTATAAAGATCTTACTCTTTCTCATACTTCATTGTCATTGTCTATTAGGCAAAATACCTATCAATTGCCAAACTTAAAACAGTGCCTATTGGCCAAGCATGGTGACTCACACCAATAATCCTAGCACTTTGGGAGGCCGAGGTGAGTGGATCACTTGAGGTCAAGAGTACAAGACCAGCCTGGCCAACATGGCAAAACCCCATCTCAACAAAAAATATAAAACTTTGCCAGACATGGTGCACATCTGTAATCCCAGCTACTCAAGTGGCTGAGGCATGAGAATCGCTTGAACCAAGACACGAGAATCACTTGAATCCTGGAAGTGAAGGTTACAGTGAGCCTAGTTTGTACCACTGCACTCCAGCCTGAGCAAGAGAGACTCTGTCTCAAAAAAATGCCCATGAATATGAAATAGATATTTATAAAAGATTCTGAGGAACTCAGAATATGTTAAACTGTCTTAATTATCTGTGGCAATAGCTTCAGGATATGTGTATTTCCACCTTAAACATGCCACATTTTACCAACAAGAACCACAATCTCAAACAGAACTCTGCTTTTCTAAGACAAAGTTACATACCAGTATGCAATGGGATAGAAATGTATACCAAAATTTATCTACTTTGCTTCTCTAAAAAGAGTTGTTAAAATGTGCTAGGCCAGGCGCAGTGGTTCACACTTGTAATCCCAATAATTTGGGAGGCTGAGGAGGGAATATCGCTTGAAGCCAGGTGTTTGAGACCAGCCTGGGTAACATAATGAGATCCTGTCTTTTTATAAAAATTTAACAAGTTAAAATTAAATAAAAATGTGTTTCATCATACTACCTTTGTTTATTACAATCTATCACCCTTGGAGTACTGTACCTGCGGATGTTCCAAATGAGAACACGAGTGCCTTTTTTGCCTGGGATGGCATCAAACTGGGCCAGCAGGTCATTTTCACTGTTGAAAATGGAATAGTTCAAGATGGCTTCTAGGCTGGGCAATGAATCTTCAGTAATCATCATTTTTTGTAAAACCAAATATAGTCAAAGAAAACTTAATATCTTAGGATGCTACTGAGAAGGAAATCTGCCCTTTGGGTTGCATGTTTAGACAAAACTATAGACATAAAGCACGCATATTACTGCTATAGAAGGAGGAAAGGTGAAAAATGGAGAAAGGTTGCAGAGACAAGCTCCAAAATCAGTTGCCCCTGCAGAATATAACTTCAAAGATATAATGTAAACAAAGTCTTAAATTTAAAAGAAAAGATCAAAGGCTGATTTTTTTAAACTTCTTTGGAAGCAATATGTTAAAACCTTATTGCTATACTCTTCCAGTCAAGACAACCAGGGGTCTAACAGAAGCAACAGCAGTGCAGATATAGGGAAATGAACTATTCTGCTATTATATAAGGTGATAAATAGTATGTTTCTAGGAGTATCAGTGCAAATGTAGCTATCCTTAGGGAAAAAAAAGGAAGGTCCGGGTAACTTTACCATGGGGTGGTGGCAGAGCAGAGACATGCTATATAGATCAAACTGTGTAACAATGACAATTTCAGTATAGCAAAAACATTTCTAAGCTTCTGTCAATGGTCCACATATTTTAAAAATATTTAATAGAGAAAAATCCCAGTTAAATTTAAGACATTTGAATACCTCTTTAAACACGTCTGATAGTTAGATTTGACCTGAAGAGGTTCCTATCAAAACATTCAGATTAGACTAATTTTTAACCATCATTCTCCATTTCCAGAAAGGATATTGTTTTGCTGGTTGAAAGGAACAATTGGTACAATAACTGCCTGGGCCTGGACACATTCCAGATAGGTCTGCGATAGAAGTCCAACAGTGAGAGTACCCCCATTCTTGGTGAAGACAAGGGCGTCCTTTCCTAGCCGCATGGAGCCTGACTTGAAACCATTACCAAAGACCCCAATGGGACACTGGCTCTTCTTTATTACTTTATCTGTAAAGCCAAAGCTGCAATTACACAAGAAAAGAACACATAAGAAAAAAGAAATTGGAAAGGTAAAAAGCATCCTAAGGTGACAGGCAGAATGTTTGGCCTACAAATAAAGAACACTTGTAAAAAGTCCCTCCTTTTTTATTCCTTTTGGTATTTATGGGCAAAATTATTAAGTTAAAAACACAGGAAATTTCTATGGGGTAATGGGGCTAATTTTCCTGTGTGGTTTGTGTGTACATACATCGCTCCATTACGTTAGAGTCACACTTTATAAATGTAAAAAAGGGCCCCTTTTCACCAGCTAACATAGCTGGAGAAGGCCTTGGGCAGCTGCCTTTCTTGTCTACATAAAACAGCTCTGATTGCTATAGAAGTAAAGTTAGGGTAAGGTGAAAAGGGTAGTTATCTAGAGAAGGTAACAAAAGTTCCAGATAGTGTCATTGGTCAGAGGTACTACATTAGGCATCTCCTAACCTGTTTATATCATCCTCTAGAAATCTGAAAGTCAGGGATCATATATCTTGACAATTTCAACTCTCCACTCAAAGGATAACCCTTCCAATTCTTACCCTCTGTTCCATCTGCTGGGACAGTTCACTGGAATGTAGCCAAGGGATAAAAATAGGTAGTTCTGCCTCTGAATATCAGCAAACAGCTGCAGTATAAAGTCTCTCTTGCTCTATTAAGGACCTTTCAGTTAGGCACCTCAACAATCTCTGTAGCCCCTTTTGATCAGCTTAATTTAAAAGCAGAACCTTTCCCTTTCTTGCGTTTTCCATTCAGGTACACACCAAAATAATAGAACCTTAAAAATTAAAAATTAAATGATTATCTTCCTTTAATATGTTCCCTCACCATCAATAAAACTAATTTTAAGGATTATTTCTCAGGATGAGAAGGAAAAATAAAGAGAATTTCTTCTGTCTAACTTACAG
The DNA here is from genome assembly GCF_001604975.1 of Cebus imitator. Taxonomy (NCBI): domain Eukaryota; kingdom Metazoa; phylum Chordata; class Mammalia; order Primates; family Cebidae; genus Cebus; species Cebus imitator. The sequence continues at coordinate 667,208 of NW_016107504.1, forward strand.
TTAGACAGAAGAAATAAGTTCTGGTGTTCCATAGCAGACCAGGGTGACTATAATTAGCAATAATACACCATATATTTCAAAGTAGCTAGAAAAGAGGACTTCCAATGTTACCAACACATAGATACATTCTCAAAGTGATGGAAACCCCAAACACCCTCACTAGATCATTACACATTCTATGCATGTATAAAGTATTCACATGTACCCCATAAATATATAAAATATTAGGTATCAGTAAAAGAAAAAAATCACACTTAAAAGGATTCTCTCCAGATTGACTAATTTTACAATGTTGTGTACCACTCATTCAATAAATATTTAAACTAAGCACCTACTATGTGCCATGCATTGGGCTAAGCACTAAAGACATAATTTCTAATAAAAGAGATATGATTCTTGCCTTCAGAGTTTACAGTCTAATACAGATTAGGTACTTCTCAACATCAATAAAATAGATACTCTGAGCAGACCATGACTAAGCAGCCTGATCTTTAACAATTTTATTCTTTTGAGCATGGAGAGCTAAGATATCTGATTTCTACTTCCTGAAGGGTGTGGTTTTGAAAGGGGACCACCTTTTAATTTTCTATTTCAAAGCATTATACAATAATACCATATGTCATCCTAAAGTCATCCTAGAATAGATACTTTATAGGAGCTATGCTTATCCCACAAATAAATCTAGTGATAGAAAAAGGCAATTTTCATGGCAGTAGTCCTCTGGAAAAAAAAAAGAACGTCCAGTTTCTATTGCCTATGGGCCTTAGTATTCCAGGATATATACTTATAATAGTAAGATTCGGCCATTCCCATTCTTCTTGTGGAAGAATAGGCTTTTTTAAAAAATAGGTTTGTCATGAGGATTAAATTATATACTGTATCCAAAATACATTAAGTACAAAGTAGTATTCATACACTAATTTTAAACTAATGCTAAAAGTCATTCTGATAGTTGTCATGTTCTATCCCCTACTCCTACTTCAGACCTAAGGTCACACCTAAAATTCAGGGCTCTTCATAAATAGTAATGTCACCCACCACTGCAAATCAATTTGCTTGGTTAACTTGACTTTAACTTTCTCTTATACCACAAAATCTTCAATTAGGTGATCAAGGGAAAGTGGTGAAAATAGGGAGTTTATGACTCCCTTAACTTTTTTAGCCTCTTCTACCATTTATTACCTCTTTTTACCTTTGTAAGTATGAACCCTCACTGTTCATTTGGGGAGACCAAATGTTGATACAAGATTGAGAAGATAAGTAGTAGTGCAAGGCTAGAACCAGAATGGAAAAGGATAAGAATAATGAGAAGAGAGGAGCTGTAAACTCTGGATTTTTGTTGTTACTATGTTTCACTTAACTCCTCCTGTATGCTCTTTTATTCCACCTAAGTTCCCATGTTAGGCATTCTATTTAAATGCAAATTGGCAGAATGAATGCCAGGTACCAATCAAATAACTACCTAATATAAAAGCCCTCACCACACTTAATAATAGAATTGTAGGAAGAAATTGGATAGTTTGCTATAGCTCAGTAATAATTTTCCACAGAGCTAACTAACTTGGCTTAGGTGGTTTCCATTTGCTAAGTCAGTCCTGCTCTATCCTCTCGTGTAAGAGACAACACTGTTTACACATCAAGGTGGCTTGAATACCAGCACTTTTAGTGGAATCCAAAAATACAGCAGCTTGCTCTGCAGTATCTTAAAATGTCAAGAAACCAGAATCCAGACAGGTAAATTCAAATTGGAACTCTGCCATGATACGTGTTTACCTATGTAACAAACCTTCACATGTACCTCCAAACCTAACATAAAAGTTAAGAAAAGTAATAAATAAATAAATAAATAAATAAATAGGTACTATGACCAATGAAACAAACCTTAGCAAAATCCATGGGCACATAAGGGCAGGCACTGCTATTTCCTAGTTAATATTGGTGATTTAATATGCGATATAAAAGAATCAGAGGCTGCTAAGCAGACTGTTATTCTCCAGCTACTGTTTTAGAAGAATACACCTGCTAGGAAGCACACTTCTGAGCACAGGTAGCAAATATATTCTGTGGTTCTGTGGCTGTTTATAGCCTTTGAACTTTGCAAGAGGTTTTCCACCTTGCTGAAAAAAAGCAGCTGAATATACAGACTAACTGAACCACACACTATCCCCAGAAGCTAAAGATAATTAGTTATGGTACTTAAAGGAAAATTTTTTTTGAGACAGAGTCTGGCTGTTGCCCAGGATGGAGTACAGTGGTGCGATCTCAGCTGACTGCAGCCTCCACCTCCCAGGTTCAAGCGATTCTCCTGCCTCAGCCTCCTGAGTAGCTGAGACTACAGGTGCACGCCACCATGCCCAGCAAATTTTTTTCTGTATTTTTAGTAGAGACAGGGTTTCATCATGTTAGCCAGGATGATCTCGACCTCCTGACCTCATGATCCACCCGCCTTGGCCTCCCAAAGTGCTGGTATTACAGGCGTGAGCCACCATATCCAGCCCAAAGGAATTTCATAATAGGTTTTTCCTTTTTATTTTCATGCAATTCTGTGTTTATGGAAGAAACTGTTGCTACAGTTACACAACTATTTTATCAGCCTGAAAATAGAGTTGCATAAAGAGTTGGAAAGTGTGGACAGGGTAACAACAAATGTTAGAGGTCAAACAGAACTTCAGCAGGCTTAATAATTTTGCATAATTGCTTCTTTTTTTTTCCAAATACAAAAGTAATATGTCTTCAAATGAAAAACAGAAAATATCATATACCTAATAATTTTCAAAGCTACTTCTAAAATTTCATTATTTAAAAAGAAATTATAATAAGTAAAACCCTTCACTAGAAGTTAGGATTGGACTAAAGGATCTCTTTTATTTTTACTTATTTATTTATTTTTGAGACAAGGTCTCTGTCTTTTGCCCAGGCTGGAGTGCAATGGCACAATCTCAGCTCACTGCAACCTTCGCCTCCTGGGTTCAGGGGATCCTCCCACCTCAGCCTCCCGAGTAGCAGGGACTACAGGTGTATGCCAAAATGTTCACCTAATTTTTGTATTTTTTGCAAGGGGGCAGCTGCCCTATGTTGCCAAGGCAGGTTTCAAACTCCTGGACTCAAGCGATCCATGCCTGTCTTGGCCTTTGGAAGTGCTAGAATTACAGGCATGAGCCACCATGCTTGGCCTTAAATGATCTCTTTTAAATAAACAGTGTCCTTGCCAGGCGTGGTGGGGGCCAAGGCAGGTGGATCACTTCAAGTCAGGAGATCAAGACCAGCCTGGCCAACATGATGAAACCCCGTCTCTACTAAAAATACAAAAATTAGCCAGACATGATGGTTCCTGCCTGTAATCCCAGCTATTCAGGAGACTGAGGCAAGAGAATTGCTGGAACCCAGGAGGCAGAGGTTGCAGTGAGCCAACATC
>NW_016107504.1:671139-681529 GCF_001604975.1 Cebus imitator
AAAAATTAGCCAGGCATGGTGGTACATGCCTGTAACCCCAGCTACTCAAGAAGCTGAGGCATGAGGATCATTTGAACACAGGAGACCAGGGGTGCAGTGAGCCAAGATCATACCACTGTACTCCATCCTGGGTGATGGAGTCAGACTGTCTCAAAAAAATAAAAACAAAAGAAGATACGTAATTTTTAGAGGAAAAACAACCAACTAGTATACATAGAATTGAACATATAAATGCTTTGGTTCTGTTCCATCTAAAATTGTATTTTTTTTTATAATATTAACTTCTGAATATAAAACTGATGTCATAAGCTGAAGGATTAGGCCAACTCTCTACTTTCACTAACATACTGGTCACAATTCTTGTTTCACTTTTAGGGGTTTTCCTCAAATAATCTTCTAATTAGGAGGATATGAGACACAAGGTATACAGACTGTTGAGTGGTAAAACGCAACCATGTACTTCGCCCAAATTTCATTTTTGTTTCTTTGATGGATCAAAGGGATTTCCCTACAAACAGAGTAATTGATTTAGAATACAGACAAGAGTAACTACAATCACATGAATTTGTTTTCCATTTTTATAGTTCAGAGCTTTTTCCTTCCTCCACAGCACTCCTCTATTGTTACTTGTGCTTTGCACACTCTAGTTCAGGAAGCCACAGGGAGAGTAATCAACCTCATCTGCTAAAAAGGAAGAGAGAAGGAAGGAGTTGAAGAAACACTCATCTTCCACTGAGTGGTATGTGAAGATGATATAGTACAAACTTACGTTCTCAACTACAAATTTTTAAAAGTGATTAAGTGAACTGAGAGTGGCAACAGAAATCTAGCACCACTTCAACAGTTAGAAAAGAGAATTTCCTAAGTTTGTGATTCTACTGCAAAACCTTTAAAGAGTATGTGTCTGAATGCCTTCCATTTATCTTGCACAGTTTGATTATAACCAGCCGCCTTCATGGTTCTAATCCATAAATCATCCCAACTCCAATACTTCTGGTTTAAGAGTGGGTTTAGGTTAATATAAATTGGAGATGGTCTCAGACAAGTGAAGACCTCTGGGTCTTTATATTGCTGTTCTCTTTGCTTAAACTGTCATCCCTTGCTCCCTGCCCCTTTACTCGGTTAAACTGTACTCACCCTTGGATCTCAGCTTACATATCATTTCTTCCAGGAGACTTTTCCTAACCTCTAAGATCAGACTGGGTTCCTCCGATGATTTGTCTCAAGCATTATCTACCTTCTTATCATTATGCTTACAGCTTTTTATTGATTACATATTTAATTGTCTGAATTGCCAGCTAGGCTGAAAGCTCTGTGAGGACAGGAACAGTATTTGTTTCATACTCAGTGCCCCGGCACATAAGAGATGCTTAATAAATATTTGTTGAATTAACAAAAGGAAAGCAAAATATTAATGAAAATTATGAAGGCTTAAATAGGGTACATGAACTTAAGGCAAGGAAAAGACAACGAAGACATTTTTACCTGAGCATTCGGTGTAGTTTATGAGGTGTCATCCCACATCCATCATCGGTAAATGTCAAACAAGATTTATTCTTGACCTCCTCAACATCTATAAAGACCGTCCTGGCAGATACATCTGGATCTACAGCATTATCTGCAAAAGGTAGAAATCTGTGATATTAGATCCCCTTTTCCAATATTCTATTAAAATCTCTAGTTCAGTGACTCCAAGACATAGAAAATACCCTTTGTTTCCCTCATTTGGATGTCCCGAAAGGTATCAGGGAGCATTAATGGTAGTGTACTTACTAAATTATAGACAACAACAGAGATAATGGCAGATTTAGTTCTAAAGCTGATTTCCAGATTTCACATGACTAATCTGAAATCTGCCTTTCCACCTTCAAACTTCAGGGTCTTTGGAGAAAGTATTAATAACACTTGCATATACAAAGCATTTTGCTCCATTTTTATCTGATTATTTCTTGCCTTTTAGCCCCTTTACTGTTTATGTACACATACAGTAAACAGTGGCTATGGAGAAAAGCTGAAGGAGCAATTTTGGTAAAAGATGATGCATGTTACACACATTACAGTTTATTTGTGATCATTTTATTTTCTTCATTCTTACATCACCTCCTCTATTAAAGAACACAGACAGTACTGCCATTCCTGTTTATAGCCTAAGAGGCACTGAAAGAGTTAGAGTTTAAAATTAAAAGACTTAATTGCCTGCCTAGATCTTAGTGATGGTAGCAAGCATACTTAGAGAGAAGAAGTGATTTTTGCTTAGGTATTTTGTAATAATTTTAAAGGTAAGGCTGTCCACCCTTAGGAAATGGAGAACACGGAATTAAAGTAGAAAAAATACATAGGTTCATGATTCCTCCTGAATTATGTCTTCACAATGGGTTAATTATTTTAAGACTCCAAAGATATCAAATATTGCCATAGTCGAACAATTGTGTCATGTCCATAACCCCAATGGGTGCCACTATCTAGTTGCCACATCTTTTTGCCACAGGCACCGGTTTACATAATTGTCAATCACTGACAAACGTGGCTCGCTGGCTGCAATTGAGGGGCAGTTTGTACAATCTGTTGAATAGGTTCCTTAATCGTTCCTATGTCTACTAAGCTCTTTGAGCAAGACAGAGTCCTTCCCTTCCACCCTCTTCCCTTTCCCTGGAATCCTGTACTGATTTTAGTGATACCACATAGCTAAGCTGAAACAGCCAGGTTAAGTCATGACCACAGACTCATTCCATTACTACTGATCAAATCATGTCATTTCTTCACCAGAAACACCCCTTACAATCAAGAGAAGTATTACACATATGCAAAACACCCATTTTTATAATACAATTAACAATATCAGTTACAGCCACTTGGATAATGTGGACTGTCCATCAAATAAAACAAAACACAGATAAATTTCAGGGACCATAATGGTATTACCAGAGTCATTGATAAAACTGTCACTGACTGTAACCAAAAAAGTCTTAAGAGCAGTACAGCATCACCAATAGCACAGAAGAGGGTTAACAGGTCTGGTATAGTCAATCTTAAGGCCCCAAGGGAAAGTTTATTTTATATAAGTAGCAGCTACTTTTTTTATTATTTTTATTCATATAATAGTTGTACATATTTATAGAATATAATGGAATGTTTTGATACACTTATATAATGTGTAATGACCAAATCAGGATAATTAGCATATTCATGACCTCAAACACTTATCATTTCTTTTTTGGGAACATTCAAAATCTATTCTTCTAGCTATTTGAAAATATACAGTTAATTGTTATTAATTATAGCCATCCTACAGTGCTATAAAACACTAGAACTTATTTCTCCTATCTTAGTTGTAATTTTGCATCCATTAACCAACCTCTAGCTATCCCCCTCCCACCTCTCCCAGCTTTTAGTAACTACTATTCCATTCTCTACTTCTAAGATTATTGCAATAACCTCCAAACTAGTCTTATAAATCCATATATATCTCTCTTTCAATTTTATACACTTCTGCAAGATTAACTTTCCTGAAGCACAGCTCTAATCATGACATTCCTCTGCTCAGAAAACTTCTGGCTAAAAAGCCAAATACTGGAGCTTCCCAGTCACACCCTGATCCCAGATAACCTTTTTAACCTCATCCCTAGTTGGTATTTCCAGTAAAAAGACCTGTGTTTAAGTCCTGGATCTGCTACCTAGTACTTTTTTAGTTTCTACATAGAAGCGAGAACATTCCACATAGTTTGCCTTCTGTGCCTGGCATATTTAATTAACATAATGTCTTTCAAGTTTATCCATGTTGCTGCAAATGACAGTATTTCCTTCTTTTTGTGACTGAATAGTATTCTACTGTGTCTATATGCCACATTTTCTTTATCCATTCTTCTGCTGATGGATGATGCAGTCAATCTTTAAGAATCAGGTAGGGCGTAGGGCCCATATAATGTGGGAAGTGGGCTAACTTTTGGCAAGATTTACAAGTCTGTCATGTAATGCCAGCTTTATCAGAAACTGAGTTCTTTACTTTGTAAAAGGCAGCAGTATTTTTCTTTAACTAACGGATTCAGCATTATATAGCTGCCTACACTGTTTCAGGAACCTTTACTTGGCAAGCAGGCCATGAATTGTGTTGATACTAATCAGACACTCCTGCTGGCAGACAACCAAAGGCACTGCAAATGATGATACAACTTGTCAATCAACTGGACATCATTTATACACTGAAAACTTTGGACATAGAGGGATTTTTTTCTAACACTTTGTGAACATTCACCATTCAAACATACAACATGTATCAATTGCTACTACATGTTTATCCAATGGCGCATTCAGCAAATTAGCTCAAAGACCTCTCACAAAATCACCCTAATTCTTTTCCTCTTTACTGCAAGTTTTGCCCAAACCTTACTAGGTACTTTTTTTTTTTTTTTTTTTTTTTACAGGAACACACCAAATAGTTTTAACACAGGCACTTCAGGAGTTACAAGGTAGCTGCCAGGAGCAGCCCGACATTTTATCTCCTTGGCTGGAAGCTCATGGAATACAAGGGGGAGGGGGCATGCAAGAGGCTAGTGTCAGCTGGAGCAGTAGGGAAAGAGATCAGTACCGCAGCACCAGCAAGCACGGTTTTGTACTTACTTTCAGTTTTACATGGCCTTTCACTCGGTCTCAGCAAATGAAATTACAATAATAACAAGACTGGCCTCAATAAATGAACATATGATAACCAGGCACCGATCTGGAGGCTGGTTTCAATACTACTTGTTGCTGCTTAAACCTCCAAAAATTTACCAATATATGGCATATGCTATTTGATCCCAGAAAACCTATCTTCTCCCCTTTATAGCCCATCCAGACTATAAACAGGTAGCACAATGAGAGAACCTTACTCCTCTCCCCCTGCCCACCACTTAGGTGAGAAATGTACTATCAGATCCTGGAATGTCTTCGTTCCCTAACCTGGCCACACAATCCCATGTGCTACCAGATCGCAAGGAGATTTCTCTCTCCTAACCTGGCTCATGCTATCTCTTTGTGGGAGGACCCCATCTCTATCTTCCCCTTCCTCTCATATCTCATCAGCATCAAGGAGGCAATGAGAAACTATTCCATGACAGCCTCTCAGGAGAGACAGGATGGCAAGTGGTAGACAGCTTTGAGATAGTGCTTCTCAAGCCTCTTATCCTTTTCTGTTTCATAGCATCACAGGGCTCCTATCTCCCCTGTTCCAGGAGGATGGCCTTCAGGTGGTTACCTGCAAGACTGCCAAGGGTGGAGCTAGTGTCCTACAGAAATCCTGCATGTATCTAAAAGCATTCTAGCCTAAAGTAAGTTAATCACCTTTTGTCAGAAGCCTATTCTTCCTTTGTTATAAACACACACACAAGGTAAGCATTGAAGAGACCACAAATTTGAAATTTAAGTCATTTTCTTATCCCTCCCTCTCCCTTACCCTATATATCACTAGACTCTCAAATATCCTAATTACTCTATTTCCATTGTCAGTCTCTTACAAAGTTTATTTCCTCTCATCTGGATTATTGAAATAACCTCCTAAGTAGTAATATAAATCTATATCACTTTCTCGAATCCGTATCTCTCTCTCTTTCAATTTTATACACTTCTGCAAGATTAACCTTCCTGAAGCACAGCTCTGATCATGACATTCCCCTGCTCAGAAAACTTCAGGCTAAAAAGCCAAATATTGGAGCTTCCCAGTCACATTCTGATCCCAGATGACTGTTTTCATCATTAATTAGTATCTGGAGAAAAAGGCCTGTGTTTGAGTCCTGGATCTGCTACTTAGTATACATGTAACCTTGAAAAAGTCAATTAAATTTTCTGAACCTCTTTTTCTTCACCTGCAGGATGAAAACAAATAATAATGTTTACTTCAAAGGGTAATGTTAAAAAGTTACTTGTGAAAGCTGTTTGTAAACTTTTTAAGTACCTATCGTTTTTCACTACTTGTGAACCCCATTCTCTAATTAAACTCCACTCAATATTCTTCATGCCTTTGTTCAAGCAGTTGTTCCTTTTGCCTGGAATGCCTCCCCGCCCCATATCCACATGTCCCAATCCTTCAAATCTCAGCTCAAATGTCACCTCCCCTACAAAGCCTTTCCTAACCTTCCTCTTCCTGATAAACTGGAAGCCATTCCTCCTTCCTCTGAACTCCCACAGCACTTGTTTTTATCTTTGCTTATGTATCACTTTCTATTTTGTTGTTATACAAAGCATAAACCTTCTGTACATGTTTTATCTCCCCTACTAGAAGAGTGAATTTATGTTGTATTCATTTTTGTGCCTACCACAGTGGCTTTGCACACAGTGGGTGCTCAATAAGTATTTACCAAATGAATTATTCACTAGAAAATTAATGTCTACGTGGAGGAAATGATTGAAGAAAAACCTAAAATGAAAGCTTTGGATTGCCAGTTAACACTTTGCTCTCTCTTTTCCCTATTATTTTTACAAATAGTAGTGATTTGGTCTTAAAATCTGTGTTTGTATACGTGTATGCATAATACATACACATACTTGAACTCAAACTGGATGTCTTAGATCCCACCTACGTTCCTTAAGGTAATGCTTATGGCCAAAACCACACATATTCAAATTACAAATTGAAAGCTCATTAAATCACCTGGAAGGTACAGTAAACAGCACAGCACAGGTGTATCACGTTCTGCACCGTGCCAACCACGAGAGAACAAGACATTTCAGTTTCCCATACCCCACGATGTAAATCCTTACTTTTTGCTCCCTTTTGTCTTTCTTGCAAATTACATACTTAGATTGTATTCAGTTCTGCAGAGGTTCAGTGCACAGCCCCAAGGCACAGTACCAAACCTCAAAGATAGAGTCCCTGTGCTCTAGGGTTCCAAACGTATCAATTCCACTTTTTGCCTTTCACCTTCTAATTAAATTATACATACTGTAAAGCATTCCGTGTGCTGGTTAAACTAATCATTGAAGTTATTCTTATCACCCTTCTAAATAAGTTTTCTATTTCCTGCTACCCACTGACTTCTTACCCAAGATAACTCTCATGGCTTGGCCACAGCAATTGCTTAAGTAGAGGCTGGGGTTCATTTGGGGAGCTTTGAAAACATTGTCAAGAGTGTTCTGTGCGACCTCGCCCATAAATACTTCTTCCTTTTTCGATTTTCAAAGCATGTATAATTCTCTCTGTATGCTGCTGAGTTTTGTGCCTTTCTTCTTTGCTTTCCACACAGTAGCACACTACCGCAAAAACTGGTGTACTTGGCTTGAAGAGATCAACTGAAAACGCTTTAAAAGCAAACACCGGTGGAGCAAGAGGTTAAGTCCTCGATATTCATTCCAGCGGTGTGAGGGCGCTCGTGGACCACGGACCCTGCCCTCCGCAGTAGCTGGAAGCCAAATGCACTCGTGTCATCTCTTAAGAGATGTCCCATCATTCCTAACTTTCTTGTCTCAAAAGTTAAGGAATTCCGCTTTCCAGACCTTTCCCCAGGACCCGCCTCGGTCCTCTACAACGCCCCTTTGCTAGCTGGGCATCCTCCGTCCGTCGCCAGCCCCTGCAGAGCACAGTTGCCTCGGGGCCCGAGATTTTTATGCATCTCCTTTTGATTACTAACTAAGCTACCCTAAAGTGCCCAATACATCACGAGCCAGAGAGAAAAACCACGCTTTTTTAACGCTTCGGACACACCTCGTTTCCTCCGTTTTATGAGCGGAATCTCGTCCTTGGCGAGAGAGCCATCCCCCTCCTCCGCCAGTGGAGCCCGGGCCGGTTCCGAGGCCCCCACCCCAGTCCCCGCCCGCCCCGCGCGGCTCTGCGCATTCCTCCCGCGTCCGCGGCACCACGCTGGCACCACTGCCTCGGGCGAACATGGCCAGGCCCGCCCTCGCCACTCACCTAGCAGCTCCGCGATGGCACTGAAGGGTCGCGTGTGGCTGCTGGAGTTGCTCTGGAGGTAGCGGGGGCTCATCTGGGGGCGAGAGAAGGTCCCGTCCCGTGTGAGGCCTCGGCCCGCCGTGCCCTCCCCGCGCGCTTCCCGCAGCCCAGGGACCCGCGCGCGCGTCCGCCCCCTCGGGCCCCCGACCTACCGTGCTCAGGCGGATCCCGAAGGCCTGCGGGCCGCCGCCGGGCCGGGCCACTCCGCAGCCCGGTGCGCCAGGGCCAGCGGGGGCCCCTCGGCACAGGAACATTTTTTTGGCCGCCACGGTACTTGTCTGCTGCCGCCGGACCCCTGGCCCGGTAGTCTAGGACTAGCCCTAGCTCACTCGCACTCGCAGCTGGCGGCGACCGTCCCAAACCGGCCCTCCCTCGCTCCCACTCGCAGCTGGCGGAGGCGGGGCGCGCTCCAGCCACCTGTCCCGGGCGGGAGGGGTGAGGCCGGCTGAGCCAGGCGGCGGCTCCGCCCTGTCAGCACCTCTCCCGACCCGGCGACTGCCCAGGCTGCCTCAGGACCGTACAGAAATATGGCGACCTCCTGACAGCCGCTCCTTGATCCCCGCCCCTAATGAATTCTTGGCGTTTGCCATAGGCCAGGCAGCCGAGCGGGAAAGCTCGGGGGGTGGGCGGTTACGAGGTTGGGGGGGCGCGTGGGGAGGAGCGGGAATGAAGCAAGAGGAGGGAGAGCATGTATGGGATTTCTGGAACCTAGTCCCGCTTAGGCTGCATGACTAACAGGCAAGATAAGACAAGTCTTTCAAGTTCTAAAGACTGCAGTGTTGCTATCTGGGAAGATAGCAAGCTCGCCTGATGGGAAAACATTCTGTCTACTCTGCCTCAAATGCCTCCAGAAGCACCCAGAACTTTCTGGAAGGCAATTCGCAAACTGTCTCCAAAGTCTTGCTAGCATGCAGGGACGGTGCTTCTAAAAGGAGAACTTGGATTCACTTAAATACTGCCAAGTAGGGGATTGGTCAAATTATGAAGTATGCATAAAATGAAGCACCATGCAGTTCTTAAAGACCATGTTTGTAGATGAGTATCTGTTGATGTAGAAAAACATTCATGAAGGAATCAAAAAAAAGAAGTTACAACATATTGTGGAACACATGATACCTTTTTTATTGGAAAAACAAGTATATATGTGGGCATATGTACATATACATGTATGCATCTGCACATACACACACACTCACACACTGAAAACCACTTGATATACACCAAGATGCTATTTCTGGGTTTGGAACTAGACAATTTTCCCTTTTTTCTTATCTGTATTTTCTAATATACCATAAATATACATTGATTATAGAAAAAAATATATTCTCTAAAAAATATATGTAACATTCTCTGGCATGAATAAACCATAATTTATTTGACCATTCCTTTATGGTAATTTAAGTTGTCCTCCTTTTTAAATTTTGACAATACAAAAAATGCTCCTTCACACACACAGGTCATTAATTTCTGGTACTGTTATCTCTATAGAATGAATTCCAAAAGATGAGATTGCTGGATCTAATAGCATGTGCATTGTTTAATCTTAATAAATACTGTAAGATATTTGCCTTCTCAGCAACAATCAGCTATTTTTCCATGTTCATAGCACTAGATGGTCCCAATCTTTTAACTTTGTGACAGTCTTTTGAATAAAAACTAGTATCTCGTTATTGTTTTATTTTGCATTTTCCTGACTATCAGTGAGGTTGAATATTCTTTAAAATGTTTAGTATACATTTGCCTCTCCGCTTTTATAAATGTCTGTCTATGTCCTTTGGGCATCATTTTTTACCCCCATTGGGTGCTTTACATTTGTCTGTTTTCTAGTTATCTTTTCTTCAATTTTTTAAAAATACACAAAAATACAGGAAACAATATAATGAATTCCATGTACTTATTACTCAGATGCCGTAATTATCAAGACTGCCACACCTGCTGCAATGGACTGAACATTTGTGGCCCCAAAAATTCATATGTTGAAATCCTAACCCCCAACGTGATGGTATTAGGTATTAATATTAGGAACTGGGGCCTTCGCCAAGTAATTAGGTCATGAGGGCGGAACCTTCATGATGGGATTAGCGCCTCATAAAAAGGACCCTAGAGAGCTCTCTCACCCTCTTTCTTCCACAAGGACATAAGAAAAAATCTGAATCCTGCAACTCAGAAGAGAGACCCTACAAGAACCTGGCCATCTGCTGTTAATACGCCATCTAGTCTATGGTACTTTGTTAACAGCAGCCAGATCTGACTAAGGGACTTGTTTTCTACGTCCTTTTCTTCTTTTTCTTCTTTTTGTTTCATTTCTGTAAACGTTTGAGAGTAAATCTCAAACATCATACCATTTTATTCTATATGCTTCAGGGTTCTTTAAAAACATGGACATTTTCTAACAAACAAAACCACCATGCCACTTTTATACCAAACAAAATTTATAATAATTCTTTATCATCTAATAATACCCAGCTT